>NC_086298.1:7836587-7856587 GCF_963924245.1 Chroicocephalus ridibundus | reverse complement strand
GGTGCCAACGGCAGACCCCCGGGACCCGCTCTATCCAGAGCACCAATACCTGCTCTTAAACAGATGTAAAGAGGTTAATTGGGCTGGGATGCACCTGGTTGCGTTACATCTCCAATGGAAATGTTGATTCAAGAAGCCACGGCTCTAGTGATTTTTGTACTGCTGTAATTATTTTTAAACTTTCTTTTCGGCACCGTTGATAACAGCTTGGCACTCTGCCTGCATGACCTGATTAAACTTACAAATTGTCAGCCTTGATCTATAGGACGCAGATGAGACTGCTGACTGAGCATCGCTTTGGAAATTCTGGATTTAAAACAAAAATTAGATTTAAAATGTTGTTCCCAACTATACAGTGCAAGAGCACTGGCGATTTTAGACACATACTTGGTATCCTGGCATTGCGATAGCAACCAAATTCCTGCACGGCCCGGGGAGGCTGAATTCCTTGCCGTCTGTCCCCAGTCTGGGAGCAGAGATGCTGCCCTGCAGGGGAGCGGGGCGGCCCTGGGCACCCCGATCCTGCCCCGGCCCTTCCCGAGGCGATGCTCCCTGTTCTGTCTCCTCTGTTTTCCTTCTCCTGTGTGAAATTTCAGCTCCACCTGTCTGGAGCCAGAGGCCGTGGGGACGCATGGAAGTGGCTGCATCCATTCGTGCCAGTGGGAGCGGCAGCACCTCCAGCTTTTTGCCTGCAGTCTCCTGTAGCTGAGGAGCAAGTTGAGGAGCTCTTTCCCCAGGCATTTTAAACCAACGCTTGGACCTTGTAGGAGGGGTTGGAATCCAGTAGTACAAGTGTCCGTAAGAGAACATGGTGCTTAGATCCATTTGGAAGGAAATGAGAAGGAAATCAATTATTTCCAAATAAATAATGCACTTACTTTCACCACACAGGCGTGCATCAAAGTGATATAATGTACAGGGTAACGCCAGCCTTGCGTAGATTTAGCTCTGTCTTGGAAAACAACCGGAAGGCGTATGTCTCTGTACTCACGCGAATACTCCTTTAATACTTACAATGAGGTGTTTAAAGATTCTGCAGGGTCCTTTAAAAGCCTCCCGAAGACGTTCCTGCTCTGTATGGGAACCGAGAGGGTCCTACGGCACCGCCGTCACCCTGCGGCACCTGCCTGGGCCGCGGTTCCCTGGGGCCTGCCCCGGAGGAGGGTGCCCGTTGGGGGACCGCGGCAGGGATGGAGGAAGGGCCGTGGGCAGGTCCAGTCCCCGCGGCCCCGTGGGCAGAGGGCTCTGCAGTAGGGCTCCTCGCAGGCGTGCAGCGAGCGGGCAGCGGCCGGGCAGATGCAAGAAATACTGACTGTGTTTTCTCTTGTTCTCTCTTTTCTGCCCAAGGTTTGAGCATCCGAGGAGCCCAGGAGGAAGACCCTCCCGATCCCCAGCTAATGAGACTAGACAATATGCTTCTGGCAGAAGGAGTCTCAGGTCCGGAGAAAGGTGGGGGATCGGCGGCAGCAGCTGCAGCCGCAGCAGCCTCTGGAGGGTCTTCAGATAACTCTATTGAACACTCAGATTACAGAGCCAAATTGACCCAGATCAGACAAATCTATCACACAGAGCTGGAGAAATATGAACAGGTCAGACATCAGCCTCTCAGTTGTATGTGTACCTGCTGCTGCTTCCTCCGCACCTCCGCTTGCCAGCGCCCGCCGCTGCCCAGGCTCCGGACCACGTCCCTTCCTCCCCTTCCCCACCCCCTCCCCTAAAGAGCCATGATGCTGCGGGAGTCCGTCGGGCTTCCAGGAGCCGCTCGCTGGACCCAGGACGCATGTCTTGCATGCCTGAGTGTTTTCTGTTGTCTGTAACTGCATAAAAGGAACACCCGGGCCCATGTTTCTCCCCTTTGAGCCGGCCCAGAGAGGCAGAGAGGAGAGTTGTCTGTCACTCGGTGCCACTTTCGTGCCCCATGCTGCGGTGTCGCAGCTGGGTCCGGTGTGTCAGGGAGCACAGGCAGGCGAGGGCCGTGCTGGCAATCTCAGCCCGCGGGCTCCGGTGCAAGGCTCGGCCGCGGCGTGTCGGCCGTAGCCGTTTGGAAGGGAGCGGGCGGTGAGGCGCCGGCACAGCGCCTGGCCCAGGCTTGGGGGCTTGCCACTTCGGGTAGGAAATATGGAAACCCCGGTTCTGTTGGACACCGGCACTCGGTGTCTTTGTTTGGAGTGAAGAGCTTGCCGCAGAGACCGCGGGGTTTACATTCACTGCTGGGATCTGGTGACCTGCCACGTTTGCCATGCTGGTGGCACCGGCTGTGGTTGCGGCGTGGTGCCGGCTGGTGCCAGGCGAAGCGTGGCTCCTGCTGGCAGGGTGGGGGCTGAACCGCCCGGGTTCCCTGTGATCTGCAGGAGAGACCACTCTGCCTCCTCTCTTTTCTGGTTTTGCAATGAACAATGGCATCAAAGTAGACGGGGGAGGGAAGAATGGCACGAGACCCCTGGCCCTCGCAAGCCTCAAGCGATGTCTTCATTTTCGCCTCCCAGAGGTGCCCTAATAAAGCTTGTAAACCCTGAGCCTAATCAGCTCAGCGAACCTCATCAGCTGGTGGTTTCCCGAGCTGAGCCGGGGAAGTCCTGCACTTGCCCCCAGCCCATCACGGCAAAGCATCAGGCTGTGCAGACCAAAACCACAAAAGAGATGTGGAAGCAGAGATAAAACCACTGGAAACCACGAGGGCGAGGAGAAGAGCTCTCGGTGCTGCCCGGCTCCTTCCCCAGCCCTGCGCTCTGCCGTGGCACGCGTCCCCTCCCTCCTCATCAGCGTAGAGCGGGGCCTGGTGCCTTGATAACTTTTTATTTTAGTTTCCCTGTTTTTCGTGTGAAGACCCTCTGAAAGGTCTCCTGCTCTTTGCTTTGCTTTTTTCTGCCACCAGAAGCAAAGGCATGGTCTGTGACAGGCCGACGGGTGCCGACCGGGCGCCAGCAGTGGGCGGAAGCAATGGGGTGGTGGGGAGGGGTGTGGGGCACCCACCCCGCCAGCTGTGGGGGGATGGCGCCCGCCGGCACAGGCCGTGCAGCATCCTGCTGCAGAGGCTGGCGTGAGGCCGGCGTGGTTCAGGTGCCGGCGGCACTGCCTGGTCTGTGCCGCCTCTTTCACTGTGTTCTTCAAGTGGTGAACAAATAACGGAGTAAAGAACTGACAGGGGCTTTGTGCAAATCTCCTCTTCTCCCTCAAACGAACCCCCCTGCACGCTCCAAGGACCCCAAATGTCCTGCGCGGACCCTTGGGCTCTGCCGGCAGCGTGGGGCGCAGCGTGCGGCCCGTGGCGCTGAGGTGGAGACGGCCGCGGGATTAAGGAGCACTCCCCAGCAGGAGCGCGTCTGATGAAACCACGGGGATGCAAGCTGGAGGCACATCTGAGGCCAAAGCAACTGCAGGTCGGTGCTTGCAGCCGTTTCCTGGCAAGTGTCCTTTGACTCTAATAAGTTTAATGATGTGGGGGAAGCGGTAGCATTTTTAGCCCTGTAGCTCCATTTACAAAGGTTTCGGCTGAAATGTCACAGCCATCCGTCCACACCACGGGAAACTTTGGAGGATGCTCAAGTGCTGCTAGGAGAAGGAGAGAGAGGTGGAGCTGATTGGAAACATGTACGCTTCCCTGTTGCTCCTGACACCCAGCGACGTCTGCTCTACAGAACTACGATAATTTCCCCAGCCTTGCAGCAAACTGTCTCCTGCCGGTTTGTCTCAAGGCAGCCGAGAGGCAGCCGGGACTTTGCATCTGCCTCCAGCGCTGCAGGTTCTGGAGAGGCAAGTCCCTGCTGCAGCCGGGGAGCAGCTCGGCCCCGTGCAGGGCACCTACCCGAGCAGGGGGGGCAGCTCGGCCCCGTGCAGGGCACCTACCCGGGCAGGGGGGGCAGCTCGGCCCCATGCAGGGCACCTACCCGGGCAGGGGGGGCAGCTCGGCCCCATGCAGGGCACCTGCCCGGGGAAGAGGGAGCAGCTCCTGCCATCTCTCTCCTGGCGCAGGCGTTGCTGCTGCAGTCGGCAGCAGGAACCAGAGCATCTTCCCGGAGATGCTTTCCAGGCAGAGTTTGATCCTGACGTTTGTTGCCAGTTAGGGGAATGCACTCGGGGAAAAAAAAAAAAGAAGAAAAAAAAAAAAAAGAGAGAGAGAAATGGAAAGTGTGTCACGCCATCACACAGCTCTCCCTCGCCCTGCGCCGGGAGAAATGGCCGTACACAGGCAGCTCCTTCCATAATTTACAGCTCCTATAATAGAGATGACATATTGAAAGCTATCTTCTATAATTACACTGAAATACATTTTTTGCTGTAGGCAAAAGTACTGTAAGGGTCCCAGGCCTCCCGCAGCAGCTGGGAACCTGCTCCCTGAGTTCACAGATGTCTTCTGAATTCCCCCCAAACCGAGGTGAAGTGTGGTTGCTCGGCAGACCCCAGCGGCCCCACGGAGCTGAGCCCTGGCTGGTGCCCGCCCCTGAAGACTGTTTTGGGCCATTTCCTTTCTTTTTCTTGTGCTCGTCTGAGGAGTCTTGATGAAGCATTAAGGCCAGCAGGAGCATCCCCGCTCCTACAAGGTTTCTGAGCAGGTTAACAAGGCCATCACTTATAACCTGACATTATTAATAATGTCTCGGGCACCAAGCAGAGGCCTGAAAAATAGTACTGAAAAAGGGATCAAGTAGCTCGGACGCTATAAATAAACAAGAGAAAACAAGACAAAGCATCAGAGTCTTCTGAGCTTACTTCCACTCTGCTGCACTGAAGTAGCTCTGCAGATGGGAGGTGCTGGTGAAGATAAATTAAAACCAAGCCCTCTAAGTAGCTGTAACCAAACTAAGTCTCATCAAGCAACTCAAGTAAATTGAGGGAAAGATTTTTGCTTCTTGAAAGCGAGAAACTCACTTTAGCTTTGAAACATGCAATTTCTGATACTCGATTTGTGGAGAAATATTTCTCATAGAAAAGACATATCTGGAAATATTTTTAACGCAACAGTTGCCATTTTTACTGTACTTTAAAATTGAATTCCCCAGATCTGCAAACAAGGGGGCACGTGACAAGCTGTGGGCCTGAAATGTGCTTTCAGTGCCAAATACTTGGATTCAGCCATATCTTTAGGACAGTCAGAGCTGCTCTCTTGTCTCGGGGAGGGAGCTGCTACATTCCGCTGCCTACATTACCTGCCTCTCCGCATCATTTACCAGACGAGCCAAAGATGGTGCTTTTGCCTTCGGTCGGATGGCTGAACCCAAGGCTTTGCACGCTAGGGTTGTCCCGGCACCTCAGCAGATGACACGCAGGATGGACGCAGCGAGGCCGGGGGCTGCCACGCTTCCCCGGGGGCTGGGAGCTGCTCCCGCGCCGGGCGGGCGAGCTGCTGCGCCGGGGCTGCCATCACACTGGCCAAATTTTTGGGATGGGAGAAGGAGAAACGGGTCACCTGGGACGACTCCTGTCTCCCTGGGTGAGAGGAGGGTGGCTGGGGTGCTCAGGGCAGCGTCCCCGTCCCTTTGGCGTGGCGACAGGGGATGGCGGCTGGTCACCTCCGCGGGCTTTGCCGCCTGAAATGTCAAAAGAAAGAAAATATGCAAACAGGAAGCGAGGATGAGAAGTACAGAACTCCTTAACCTGGAGCTCAGAAAGTCTTGAGAAGGGCAGGGAGCGGCGGCTGGCAGGAGGAGCCGCCGCGTCCGCGCCGGCGTGGAGTTGCGGTGAGCTGGCACAGCCTCCGCGGCACCGTGACCTCGGTGTGCGCGGTGGTGGCAGGCGAAGGGCCCCTGCACCGAGGCTCAGCGAGCCTCGCCAGAGCTGCCTCCAAACGGGTGCTGCAAGGATGTAAATTAGCCTGTAATTTACTTTCAGTAGTGTAAAGAAAAAAAAATCACTTTGCCTGAAGTGTATGCATCTTTCTTAAGGGTGTACCCAGATTTTAATTATCTAAATGTAAATACTTAACGAATTTTACTTAGAGTAATGAGCTAAAGTGCACACTACATAAATGAGATGTTCTAATTAATCATGTATGAACTACTGGTTTAAAGAAAAGCTATGTGAATTCTGCGAATGTTGGGCTATTGCCAAATTGCTAATCAGCATTTGCATTCATAGATGGCTTCACTTAATAAGTTGTGAGACGTTCAGCAAATGTTATAGGAAATTATGAGTTTTTAGATGCATAAACTTTTCACTTTTAACTCTTTCCCTCGCACAATCTATTCAAATGCAGGAGAATCCCTGAAAACGTAGTTGTCAGAGAAATTACGTAGATATTTTTCACCCTGGCTTTAGAGGAAAAGGGGAGCTAGAGTCAAATAGATACGCAACGTATGTGCTCTGGACGAGATACTCGCAGTGTTTCCTCCGCGTGATTTACTGGCTGCTGAGCATCGTGCTCATCGCCCGTTACATTAGATGCACGAGAGTGAAATCCTTTGGCCTTATTTGGCTGCGATCGCAGCCCAGCGGCGCGTTGCGATGGCTGGCCCTTGTGCAGCCCAGACCTCCCGCAGAGGCGTCAGCCTTGCGTCCCTCCACCTTCGCCTGGAATGGGCTCGGGAGCAGGGAGCAGTTTCCCTTGCACCGCTCGCGGGCCCCGTGGAGGCCAGCGTGGCGCCCGGCCCCTCTGCTGTCCCCAGGGCTCCGTCAGGATGGGGGTAGGTTAGTGCTCGATATGTGCTGGAGTACCGGGCTGGCCCCTGGGAAGGGATTAGCCCCGTGGCTGCCACGCAGCTCTGCCTGGCAAACAGCAGTCCCGGGGTTTGTTTTTGAACGAGATAAGGGAGACATAAATCAGCCGAGTTGGTGGCAGCTTCCAGCCGGCGTGGGGAAAGTCGGGATGCCAGCGTGACAGCCGCCTGGTCGTGCGGAGGCTCGGATCAGGCGGCGTCTGTTGATGATGCAGCCTGGAGAAGTTTATATCATCGTGTCCGTTTGCACAGCCTGGGACTGATAATTGATGGCTCCTCGTGTCTTCCCTCCTCCAGCGCCTCGGCGGCGCGGCACGGGCCAGGCTCGGGCACGGCTTTGCTGAAACCCACTCTCTAAGGGGACGCAGAAGGGTCTGGAGCTCCTGACCTGCTGCGGGGTGTTATCCCTGCCAGCTGCCTGCCTGGGGTCGGCAGGTCGCAGGACATGCAGCCCTTCCCAGTTGTGCCCCCTCAGCCGCTGAGCGTGTGCTGGTCCCCACTCGCATCCTTCTGCCCGCAGCCATCACACGTGCCCACCCCGACCTCTCCTCTCCACTGTGGCTCGGCTGGGGCCGCAGGGACACAGCCTGCTCTGGGAGGGATGAGCGTGGAAGGAGCTGTGCCGCGGTCGCTCGGCTCCCCTGGCTGCTGCAGGACCGTCCCGGCTCTCCCAGCCCCGTGTGCGGAGGGGACGGGGCAACGCAAGGGTCCCCAGGCCCCTGGTGCAGCCTTCCCCCTGCAGACAGGCCTGAGCTTCTGTCCTTGTGGGGCAGCACAAAACAATTTCTAAACCTCTCCTTCCTTCGCAGGCATGTAATGAATTTACCACACATGTGATGAACCTTCTCAGAGAACAGAGCCGGACACGTCCCATTTCTCCCAAGGAGATTGAAAGGATGGTGGGCATCATTCATCGAAAATTCAGCTCCATCCAGATGCAACTCAAACAAAGTACTTGTGAAGCAGTAATGATTTTAAGATCAAGGTTCCTCGATGCCAGGTAAGGCAGAGGCGAGCGCCCCCGGCCCTTTCTGGAGGTGGGGAAGGGGCAATTGCTGGGCAGCCCAGAGAGAGCCTGGCCCTGCTGGGAGCTGTGTCCCTGTGTGGGCAGGGACCCGCTGGGAGAGGCTGCTCTGCCCCCGACACAGCCGGGACCCTCGTCCTTCAGCCAGTGGCTGCCGTGAAGGGGGTTTCCTTCAGAGAGCTTTCACAGACACCAGAGACTTTTCTACCTATTGTAGTGCAGAGACTAGGCTTGTTCACCCGATGGTGGCTTGTTCAGCCTGCCTATGTGGAAGTCACATAGGATTCGTGCAAAGGGCTGTTTCGTCACCCTGGCAGTTATTTAAATGGCTGCCGGTACCGATGTCTCGCAGCATAAGGCCAGCCTTGCAAAACACTGACCCCGTAATGAAGAGCTAAGTTCTCTGGGAGGGACGTGCCCATGGGCTGCGGCTGGCGCTGAGTGAGCAGCTGCGCGCCCGAGGAAAGAAAGGCGACGATGCTTCCGAAAGCCAGATCTGCTGGCCCATCTCCCAACAAGCTGTCGCCTGACTGGGGTGCGGGAGAAGGCAGCACCTTCTGAACCGCTCACAGCCAGCGCACGTGTCCCCCTTTGACACCCCTGTCGCTGCCGGAGCTCAGCACCCATCCCACAGCCCACTAGCGTCAAACAGGCTGTGCTTTCTGCTGGCGGTGAGGAAGCCGGTGGACAGGGATTAGGAGGAAGTTTGCAGGCAGAGCCAGATTTGTTTGGAAGCCCCGATGAGGTGGGGTGTCAGTCCCCAGCCCCATCCCTTTCGCAGGAGCCTGGCAGCCGGCAGGGCAGGGAGGAGCAGCAGGCACCACGCAGAGCCTCCCCTCAGCAGCCAGCTCCTGCTTCACACCTGAAAGCTGTGAGGAGCTAAACAAGAGCAAAATAATTTTATTAACAAGGAGGTCACTGGCAGGTGTGGCAAATTAGGGTAATTACAAACAGTTGGAGGAAATGTCTATGGAGAGCTCCAGTAACTGCAAAAGGTAAAGCTCGCAGATGCACATTTTAAAGTGATTTCTTTAAAAAGGAGGAAGGTAAATAAGGCAAAATGAGCGGAAGCATAGTAATGAGATAAACATAGCTCTAGGGAGAGAGTCTGCTGCTCCAGGATACAGCGTAGTTAGCAGCATCGTGATACTGCTGGAAGAGAGCGCTGGGGATTGCCGCTCGGCTGCCTGCTGGCCTCGGGCGCAGGCAGTTTGATTGCAACCAGCCCTGAGGGGAAGGGAGCTCCGAAGGAACTGCTTAACCGGTGCTTTCCAGAGGATGTTCTGGGGAGAAGGAGTGTAGCCGATGTCGGCTCGGAAGGCAGGCACCACAGCTGTGCAGATGCTGCCGCTGTAACTGGTGCAGGGAGTGCGCAGCAGCGGGCTGGCTGCGGCCATGCCGGAGGGGCTGCGCCGCTGGGATGGCTGGAGCACGTGCCGGGTGGCGTGCTCCGGAGCGGCTTCACCCTGCGGCAGGGCTGCGGGGCTGCACACCTCAGTACCCGTCCCATGTGGTGCGAGAGCCTGGGCCTGGCTTGGCCCGCGGCAGGAGGGGCTGCAGATGGGTCTCCTTCGCAAAGCCCTGAGAGCCGCTTGCTCGCAGAAGCCAATTAGCTCAGCGAGGGCTCCGTAAGGACACGGCAGCGAGGCCACCCGTCCTCTGCTGTGCTCAGCCCAGGCACCTGCGCAGAAGCCCCAGCTGACCTGCCGCTAAAGGGAAAGAGGTTCGTTAGGCCGCTGTCAGCACGGAGCGATTGGGCAGCCGGGAGGCACGGGCTCGGGGGTGGAGGTGCTGCGGGCAGGCTGCCAGCTCAGCGCCCTGCCTCGCGTTTTGCTTCGGCGTGTTTTCTGCCACCGCACACAACATGGTCTGTGCACCCGTGGGATGAAACGCCTCGGAGAGGCAGATCCCTGCGTGGCCAGATGTGCGTGTTGCAGCCCGGCACCCCCTCTGCACAGTGCCCAGAGCCCCGGTGGAGGGCGGCCCCAACGGGATCAGGGTACCGAGGCGCTGCTGTTGCGTTGCTGTGTGCTGCAGCGTGGACATGTGAAACAAGGGTCACTTCCACCCCAGCTGACCCTGCTGGAGACCTGTTTGCATCGGGAAGAACAGCCATGGTTTTGTGTTTTTTTTGTTTCAGACGGAAAAGGCGTAACTTCAGTAAACAAGCCACAGAAATCTTGAACGAGTATTTTTACTCCCACCTCAGTAACCCCTACCCCAGTGAAGAAGCCAAAGAAGAGCTGGCAAAGAAATGCAGCATCACAGTATCACAGGTAAGCAGCGGGTCGCGGCCCTCGTTCTTCTGCTCCCCGGGCAGTGTGTCAACCTCCCTGTTCCCCGCAAGACTGCCGTCTGCTCCGGGCTCTGGGATGTGCTTCCAACGGAGGGATGTGATGTGGAGAAGGTCCCTCCCCAACAGACCTTTGTAATCCCTTTGGATTTGCATTATTGACCCTGATGAAGTTCAGCAGGGTGAGGGAACGTGACTGAGCTCCGCAGGAAAGGCAGCGCGCCTGCAGGTGGCGGGGGCTGTGCTGGGCTAAAGAGAGGGTGCGTACACAGATGAAGGTAGAAATAAAAAGGCTATAAGCTTAGCACCCTGCGTCGCGTCAGCTTTCTCTCTGTGCAGTCAATAAGAGTCCTTGCTGACCCTTACTGTCTGTTACGAATTCATTACAACTTACCGTTATTTCGGAGGAAGGCCAGTTTATTGACAAACATATAATCTTTCTCTATAGACCAGGATTTCTTTGGTTGCTTGAAGTTGTTTTTCTAAGCCAGCCAAAAATTCAGCCTCTTGATACACTGAAGGGACACAAGTGGCTTCTCTGCAACAAAAATGTATTAGGCAGATTTGCTCCTTTTATCATGTATAACAGATGTTACTGTGAAGTTAATGCAAGAAACCAGCATCTCCCCAGTCAGAAACGTGCACTGTCATTGGCTACGGCTGCTTTCTGTATAGACCAAAGTATATTCACAGCTCTGGGCTGGTGTCTCGCAGCGATGATCAGGCCGATGGCGCCGCTCCATTGAGCTTTCCTTCACCTTCCCTTCACCAGATAGTTTAAAAAGCAAAATAACACTTTACGCTTCCTGTGGCCTGTACATTTGATAGAAAAACAGATTATTCCCGCAGCAGATAAGGCTCATACAGCTTGGGAAAGGTCACACTTGGGTGGCAGGGAAGGCTCACCAGCGGTTTCCAAGTCTTCCAGCCACCCCGTTGCGAGGGCCGGTGTGCCATCTCCTCCCAGCTCCATCAGCTCCGCTTATCAATATTTCAGGTCCTTTAGAGGAACAATGCCTGCAGCGAATGTGTTAACTATTAATGATTGCAGGCTGCAGTATTGGCATTATTAGCAACGCAACCTTTAGCTTTATAATTAAGACCTGAGTTGAGATTTACTTTATAGGTCTCCTTTGAATGCATGAAAAATTCAGGCGCTTTATTGAAGACTTTCAAATGAAGGGCCGCCCAGCTGCCCCAGATTTGATATTACTTAATTGACTTTGGGTGCACCCTCAGTACAAACCCTAGCAAAACTGCCCTGTGGCATGAGAGGCCAGTGGACACCTGTGCATGCCTTGCTCTTTCCTTGCTCGTTCCTCGGCACACAGCAGGTACCGTGCTCTGAGCTGGGTGGGAAGCGCCTGTGCCTGGTGCCAGGGGAAGGTAAGGGCTGGAGATGGGGACAGTTTCTCCCAGTCCACTTATGAGTGGCTGTGGTGAAGAGCAGGAATTTTTATGGGTAAATTCAGCACCAAACTCGTTCCTTCTCCCATTGCTCCTTCATCACTGTCAGTATCACGTGAGCGACTGCAGCCCCAGCAGGTACAGGGGGCAGCCCTGGTGGCCTCTGGGCACCTCTTCTGTGTCACACACATCCCCGTGGCTGCTGTGGATGCCTGGAACCAGCCAAAGAGCCTGAGAGCACATGAGTACCTGGGCATCTGCAGCCCTACATCTTGCTGCTGGTTTCAGTCCTCTTGGCACGAGATGGTTTATAGCAATTCCTCCAGTAAGTGATGTCCAAAAATCTCCCCCACACAAGCCGAGGCAGCTGCTGTGTAGTTGAGAGGCAACACCATCAACACCAACTTGGAGAAACCGAAAGTTCTTTGGCTCTGCTGGCAAAATGTACTTGGGAGAGATGACATGGTAGAGCACACAGCAGAAACAGTGGTTTCTGTCTACTCAGTGGACGGTGAATTGTGCCTGGCAGAGAAGGAGTTAGTGATCCCGCAGAGTGGACGGATAAAAAGCTAGATCTAGATAAGGCTGAAGTGACTGAAGGAAATGAGATGGAACATTTGAGAAGCCATAACTGATTGCTTCTAGTGCTAATAGATCTGATTTCTTTCTTAATTGGTTGTTTGATAAGATTTAATGTATATGTTGTAGAATGAAATAAAAAGCAGGCAGATGGTCCAAAAATGTAGCAGCAGCAGCGAGCCTGTGACATGAATATAGGTTTGTCTCTTTAATATTTGATATGAGCATGAATTAGTTGTTTCTTGAATCCATTAGGAAGCCTGGGTGAGCGATGGGAGTAGCTGCATTGCGTCCTCTGTAGCACTGCCTGCAGCATCCTTAGCTTTGCAGGGTGGCATTTTCCAGCCCGGAGCAAGGGCAGCACTGACCACCCGACCTGGGCACCGACTGCCAGAGGAGCGCGTCTGGGGCCGTGGCCGGAGCTTTACTCTGGCAAGATGTTATAAATGGCTAGGAAAACCTCTGGATGGTGGGAAAGCCTGAAAATGGGGCAATGGGAGAGGAGCGTGTACGTGAGAGAGGGAGTGCCTGTGATCATCTGGTTGCTTAAGTTCCTGATAGATCTGCTGTCACAGACAGAAAATGTGAATACTACTGATATCCTAATCTTTGATTTTCAAAGGCACTTCCAAAGGCCGCACAGCGGGACTGTGGGGTTAGTTGGTATTTACTAGGTGAAACTGGGCTGGAGTTGTCTTTCTTTGTACTGAAAAATGTATATATTTTTGAGGCCATCTAGCAGAAAAGCTCTGAGCAAGCACTGTAAAATAGCCCAGTGCACGCTGCTGGGGTGGTTGGCAGCAGAAGTCAGAGGATGCAATCCAGAAATCAGGGGTGAATTGAGCAGTCATTTAAAACACTGGCAGGAGTAGCATCGCATGGGATAAGCAATGGCATCCAAGCGAGTGACTGAGCTACACCTTGCACAAGGCTTTTATGAAAAATCTCTGAGCGCACGTATTTCCTGCCTCGCCCAGGAGTCCCTCAGACATCGCCGTGCCTGGCACCGTGCCCCGCTTACCTCCCGTGCTGCAAACGCCCCAGAGGTGCAAAGAGCTGGAAAATGAAAGAAAAGAATGTTAATGGATGGCTTTCCAAACTCCTGGAGGTTGTGGTTCATCTTCGATGAAGAGGCTTTGTCCTTGTTGTGGCTGAGCCCGGCTTCCCCTGTAGCCTCTCCTAACGATGATCCAAGGTGTTTCTTTCTTGTACTGTCAGGGCCTTGTAAATGCTGGGGGCAGATTCATGGCAGAACGTTTTCTCCCTCAAACACTTAATTAGTGAGTGTTTTGGGTTGCCCTCCCCCCAGATTAAGCAGCTCACTGGAAATCTTGCTGCCATAGCACTTTACTGAGCTGCAAAGAAAATTGTCTCCCGGAATCATTTAGTTGCAGATGGGAGATAGATGGTTTCAGTTTTGATATTGGTGTTTAAAATAATACGTAGAGAAGGTTTTTCAAGAAAAGCATAAAGACAAACTGTTTATTAAGATGAACACCTCGCACAATTTCATTTTTAAGAGTACGGAAAAGGTAATTCTAAGGGGGAAAAAATGTCCTTAAGAGAGAACATCGTCGGCTGTAATTTAGAGCTACCCGATCAGCACGTGTTCGAGGGAGATAAACTGTATCATCTGTTCTCCCCTTACCATGGCTGCGAGGCTGATGTTTTATACTTTTGCAGATGAGCCGCTTTCAGGGTGTCATGAACAACTATCAGTCCATCATGTGGGCTAGAGAAAGGGCACAGTCATTGCTGAAAGCGTGTCAGTGGATTACAGCAATAAAATTTTTCACTGCTTCAAACAAAAGAAGGATGTGGCTGACGAGGGAATATATTTAAAATTCTTGTAAAGAAAGAATGCAGAAGCTGGTTTTCAACACTCCTCCTGCCCCTGCTTCTTCTGAGTCTGTTTCTGTGAGCGGATTGACAGGGGTGGCTGTGGGATGTGTAGGCTCTTACCCCTTGACTTCATATGGGAAGCAAGGAAAAAAAAAAAAAAAGATGCAAGCTTAATTAAATAGTTTCTAGAGGTAAAATTCTTAGTTTTAGATCATGCACCATAATTGTGCCACATCGATTTTAAAAAAGTTTCCATTTTGTGCCATTTGATTAGGTGTGGAACATAAACTGTGTGCTACAAACACCTGGAAACAGAATGGAAAAATTTCCCTGATCCATAAACATGTAGTTCACTAATTTCAGCAGTGATGCTCTCGCGTCAGCTGCGTCTTTTGCAGAACGAGCCCTGATTTATCCCATGAAATCACCCAGTGCGGAGACACGAGACAGGCCTGCCCCATCCCAAATCCCACATTAGGCATCTTGATGATTTAAGTAATAATTTATTGTCTTTTTATTTAACATTGCAATTAACATGATAAATAAGAGCAACAGTATTGTTTGAAATGTAATATACAATTAAGCCCAATTAATTAATTGGCCTTCAATGATCAGGAGGAGAAAGATGTTCATTGTTTTTTTATGTGAAGAGATAGTTTGTTTTAATGAAAAATGTGTTGCGAAGCAGCTCGCGATGGAGGCAACTTTCATTTTTAGGGTGAGCGCGGGGCTGGGCGAGGAGCCAGGGTGCCGCGGCTCCTCCTGGTCCCGGTGCTGACTGGGGACAGCCCAGCACCAGCATCCCGGCCCTCCCCTGGGACCGGGATGGTGCCAGCGGCAAGGGCAGGGTGAGGTGTGAGGAGAAGCTGCAGGAAGCCAGCACAGCCCCACAGGAAAAATGCCACGGTGGCAAATCCTGCCCGGCACAGCCTCCGCTCGAGCCCCGTTTGGGACATGTCCAGCCGCCCGTGTCGGCCGTGCACGCCTGGCTGCGGCCGGGGCCCCAGCGTCCCCGGGCCATGGCAGGCTCTGCTGCAGCCCATCACGGATGTGTTTCATGGAAGAGCAGAGAGACCTTCGGCCGGAAGGCAAAGGGACCTGGGCGGTGACTGCGTTACCCCAGAGGGATGCCGTGGATTCTCGGGCAGCTGTGGCAGCCCCAGATGCCGTGCTCTGATGGTGCACAGGGCACACGCTTTAGTATCAGAAATAGTTTAACATTTCTGGATATTCATTTAGATGTGGTATGCGGGTTAAACATAACGTACGATCGCTGCTCCTCTCATTGCTTCCAATTAAACCTTGCTTGTTAGTTTAACCTCTAGGTAATCCCATCAAACAATTGATGTCAAGGAAACACTGCCCACAGTGGCTCTGGATGAGTGGCCATTAATTTTAATTGCCTTGATATTAAAGATTAAGAAGTATTGGGACTAGCAGAATGGAAACGATCTGATGTCAAGCAAATCCACTCGTTGAGGCTTCCCCAGGCTGCTGGTGATATTAAAATTTTACTGTGAGAATTAAATAAACCTTTATTAGTGATGGCTGTTGTTTGATTGGTCCAGGGGCGTGCATAAACAGAGGGGTCTCGCACACATCCGTGGACAATACAGTTGATGTACAGAGATTCCTCAATTATGAAACTGTTAATAAAGCATAATCTGATTGTCCACAATAATTATTTGCTAGGTTTCATTAATGTATTATTGCTTCTGTGACTGACAAGGTAATATTAAGTGCAATATATAGAATACGGTGGAGTATTATCTAGGGAACAGAATATATAAGGTACCTTGGATATTACTGTTAAAAGCTAGAGGCTTTTCATTAATTGTGTTTAAACAAAAGCTATGCTACATAAAATACAGCCGGATTTGTCTCCTGCCTGCAGCAGGGTGCCTTACTGGGCGCTGTAGTGGAGCATGGGGGTGTGAGAGGTGCTGCAGAGCTGCCGCGGCTCGTGGCCAGGCACAGCTGTGGGCCCCCAGCCCCTGCCTCGCCCCGTGCCGGGCGGCTGGGCGATAACCGCCTGCATTACTGCTGGTCCCTCCCCTCTGTGTTGTTGCAGATGCTTTCGTGTCTCGGCAGCCTTGGCCGTCGTCTATGTTACGCACTGCGTTTGTTGTTCAGGAGCTCTGTTACAGCAGCTGAAGTTAAACAAAGCCACTGAGAAAGATTGTATGAACTTTTCTGAGCGGCTCCAGCCATGACCTCTGCGTGGGTTAATAGCTGGTGCCCCGTGAGCCATCTTGGCTTCACTACAGTATCTTCAAAGGGAGATGACAAAGTGACTTTTCAGCCATTATTGATTTATATGATTCCTTTCATTTTCAGCCGACCAAACATGATTCTATGA
The DNA here is from genome assembly GCF_963924245.1 of Chroicocephalus ridibundus. NCBI lineage: Eukaryota > Metazoa > Chordata > Aves > Charadriiformes > Laridae > Chroicocephalus > Chroicocephalus ridibundus. The sequence continues at coordinate 7,840,430 of NC_086298.1, read as the reverse complement.
GTGGGCTGCCAGGGTTGTTCCAGCCCAAAAATAAAGAACAATTGCTCTCACTCCTTGCTTGCCCTCACTCAACCAGACCTTGGTCCCCCTTGAGCAGCTTTGGGGTCTTGCACTGATTTCATTGACAAATGGCTCATAGTAGTGGGAGACAATGCTGTACTAAATGCTACAGCAAGCTCCACAATGTGTGTCGTCATCAAAGAGTCACCCCTCATGCACCAGTTTGCCAACAGAGAAGCAGAGCCAGATCACGCTCATATCCATAGTAATATTTAACTGATCCTCGGTTACTGCTTAGTTAACTGGAGTACCCAGCAGAGGTGGGTTGGGGGCTGGGACGCATGTATTTGCTGGACCGAACATGACATCTCAAAGTGATCTTGCATTGCTGGGTCAAGCGCTTTGTGTCCTTCACCCTTCACATGTCTCTCCACTGCAGGTGTCCAACTGGTTTGGCAATAAGAGAATCAGGTACAAGAAGAACATCGGGAAGTTCCAGGAAGAAGCCAATCTCTACGCAGCAAAGACGGCTGTGACCGCAGCACACGCCGTGGCTGCGGCCGTCCAGAACAACCAGACAAACTCCCCCACCACACCAAACTCTGGTACGTACCCGGCTCGTGCGTTAAAGCATCCCGAAGGGCGGTCTGTAAAGGAAGACCCTGGATGGCGCCCTAGTGAGTTTGGTGGGGCTGAGAAGGCTGCAGCTCCCTAGCAGACCTAATCGCGGCACAGGGAGTGGTACCAAGGCCATGGAACTCCAGGCCGGACCGCGGCAAGGGCTCAGCACTGCCATAGGTGGTCCCAGTGGCTTCAGCGGCAAAGCTCCTGCGGCCTCACGAGGCAACAGAGTGGGGCCCACGTAATTCCCGCAGTGGTAACGTCTGCCTGGCTTGGGCTTCTGGCAGCTTCTTTGTTTCCATAGCTATTTTAAGCTTTTTCTCATTCGATGAAAATAACATAAAATGAGGCAGAGCTCCAAGTATGTTTTTGTAGAACTGTTAAATTTATTGTCAAGATAAGAACAAAATAGAGGAATATTTTAGCATGCACTAATTAGAATTTAAACTCTGGGTTGCTTGAAATGGAGTTGATATTATATATAGAAATCTAAGGATGCAGCTTTTATTTTGGAGTTGCTCTACCACATGTTCTTCTGCAGTATTTAAAAATTGTCTCGCTAGCAAGTTGTTGACATTTTGCAAATCTAAGCATTAAATTAGTAGAGGAGTTTGTAGAGGAAGTAACTTTTTTGGGCTCCAGAGGCAAAGGTTTCCACGAAACACAGATGTGTTGGACACTATTTACAGCGAAGTTTTGCTGTGACTTAGTTGTAGACAACTTTTAAAGGGTATAAAGATCCATGGGGGGAAAAAAACTTTAATCAAAAGAAAGTAAGAAAAAGGTTCCTCCTCTGACGGTAATAAATCGGCTAATTAGAAATTGCCAGCCATTTCCTTTTGAAAGAGACATTAAGCACAGACTCAAAATGAGTTTTTCTCCGAGTGTTTGGTGATAGCATCTCACGATGAAGCAATCCACGGGAGGAAAGCTCTTGACATGAAAACCCATTGTTGTACGGGCTGCTCTTCCACAGGGAGAAGCTGACCTGGGTCGCACGGGGCTTCCAGGCTTCCCAGCGTAGCGCTCCCAGGCGGCAGCCGGTGCGGTGGCGAGAGCCGGCAGCAGTCCCCGGCGGGATGCGCTGAGCCTGTGGGCGGGGGGCCGGCAGCCCGAGCTTGCCCTGTGCCGGGGCCGGCAGCTTTCCCTCTGCTGTGCGCTGCCTCTCCTTCTCCTCTCCTGTCGTCTTCTCCTTCCCCTGCCCTCAGGTCTCTGGGGTTATATATTTGCAGCTCTCTGTTATTCAGCTACCTAACTCTTTCCTTTCCAGGTTCTTCTGGTTCTTTTAACCTCCCAAATTCTGGGGACATGTTCATGAACATGCAGAGTCTGAATGGGGATTCTTACCAGGGGTCCCAAGTCGGAGCCAATGTGCAGTCACAGGTAGGAGAAATGCCCCAAAGTAGGGCCTTTCTAGCAGGGTAGGGTTTGGGCTAAAAATTCCACCTTACTCTGGCTCTATTAAATGGTCTGTGCCTCGCTGCAGAGTGGAGGCTGCATATTTCTGAATGTGACCTATTCTTACCCCAGCATTGAATTTCACAAATATAAAGGAAAGAGTGATTTTTTTCTGATTGAAATTTTAAGCTTTGTGAATGCATTCGGCTCTGGCTTGAGCTCATGGAATGGGATTGGGTGTGTCTGACTTCCATGGACACTGTTAATCCAGTGAATTTTCTTTCTTTTTTCCTTTTCTTTTTTTTTTCTTTTTTAAAAGCATCTTTCGTTCATTTATTGGACAAGCTTTTATTTAGTTATTTATTTATTTAAACATCAGAACACATCTAACTGAGCTATTAAAATACAACTCATTCTCAGTCACTTTTCCAGACAGGGCTAACTCCATGTTTTATATGCAGTATATACGCCATAATCTCTTCCCATACATGCAAGCACATACAGATGTATAAATATGCACAGCACTTTGCTGCAGACACTTAAGAAGGACCTACAGGACGCACTGCTGTGAGGAAGTTGTTGTTTGGCTGGTGTGAGAAGCAAAGATGTATGGTTTTTAACATGCAAGGATTTGTTGAAATTCTGCCAGTCATTCTTGATTGATAAATTTGCCTTTCATAGAAGATGCTAAACCCTTTTGGCTCACATAATTCAAAATGTTGCCTATTGTAAGTGATGATGTTTTAATAGATTTGGAATGATGAATTTTGTTTCCCTTTACTTTAAGGTGGATACCCTGCGTCATGTTATCAATCAGACGGGAGGATACAATGATGGCTTGGGAGGAAATTCACTGTACAGTCCACATAATTTAAACGTGAGTACCCAGGGGAACAGTAGTTTGGAGAGCCATAAGCACGGTGTCAGGTAAATGCAGTCATTAATACATGTATTAATTACTCTTGCAATAGCATTTTTAATACCGCATCTTTGGGGATGAACCGCAGAATAGCCCTTGGTACAGCTATGAGTCTTGTTAACGTAAGACGAGAGAAATTCCTAGAACCGTGACTATAAGTGATTTGAATTTTTATATTTTTCAGCCTTATGAGTTAAAAAGTAATAGCCTTGGAGAGAAGGCTCTTGTTCTTCGCACAGAGATGGTCCAATAACCCCGTGCTTGTGTTTGTTATTGCCTGCAATCAGACACCAGGCCTGTGCTTTTGATATACTTTTAGCCATTTCAAGGGTGCACATTTTTCCTGTGTTTGAGAAGTACTTTTGGCCTTGTTACTCCGAACGGGAGAGAGTAGTAAGTCTGGCAAACAGATGCTAGTAAATTGAGGGATTATAGGCTTGATGGTGATAGGTGCTAAATGTCCTGCCTCGCGCTGTAAGCGATGAGATCTGACAGTGCTCAGACCCTCGCAGGCTGGACCCCGTAGCCTGCACACGAGGCGCCAGGATAAATAAACACAGAGATCTATTCTTCTGTCGGCGTGAAAGCCTGGGATGAAATACCACCCACAGCAGCAGCCTCTGTGGCGAGGGCTTCACGGCAGATCTTCTTCATCCTTCATTTCCAGCTTGCTTCTCTCATTTACAACTTCAACAATTAATGCTTAAGTTTTTTTTTTAATGTTTCATATTTGCTTGAGAGGTGACTCTCATTTGTTTTCCTTCATATTCATGGACTTTAAAATGACTGTAGAGAATTCCTTGTCTGGCAACCGTCTCCCCCATCCCTGGAGCCGCCCCGGCGCCACGACCCGCTGTGGATCGGGGTGCGGGTGCTGGGCAGTGGCAGGAGCCCGCAGAGAGGGC
>NC_086298.1:7754087-7834087 GCF_963924245.1 Chroicocephalus ridibundus | reverse complement strand
CCATGGAGAGTCGAAATGAATTGCAGACTTTGATTGTGTTTAATCTTTTCATATCTCTTATAGAGTTGGAATAAAAAGAGCTGTTCGGTTATTTTGGTTAACAATGGCTGTGTTTAAGAATCCTTATTCGTCACATTTTTGTTGTGATCTATTGTCTTACAAATTAGATTGGAAACCAGGAGCATCTTTTCTTGCTAAAACAACCCGGACCCCGCGTCTCCTCTCTGTGTTTCGACACCGGCCATAGGGTGTTCTTAGGAGATGAAGACACTTGCTGCTGATCTCTGTGAAAGCCAAGACCCGGGGTTTTACAGTACGAGCTAGGTGCTGCACACGCCTGCCAAGACTCGTTACCTCTTCTTGGCAGCAAACCACAAACAAACAAACAAAGGAAAAAAGCAAAGGAAAAAGCACCATCATATGGAGTGTTGTACATAGTGTAGCAAAAGAGTATTTATACATCTCACCAATCAAACACAGCTTTATTACCTCATGCGAACTCATACAAACCAATAGACTTTCAACATGTTCTGTAGCTTAGAGTGCTCACTTACTACCTCTGAACGATACTCACGCTGTAGTTTGTCTCTTTCTTATCTTTTTGCATCTTGTAATTAACTCTTTGTTTCCCCATGAGATGTAATGTACATTGTAATCTTTTCAAAGAATCAGGGTTGCATTGGCAACTTTTAAAGAAGCGGAAGTGGAAACATGGGGTCTTAGGTTTAACACAAAACAGTGAAACTGTTGTAAATACTGAGAAACATTTTGAATGTTCTTCATCTTGTTACTAATCCACGCAAAAACCAACAACTAATTGTAATGCATACAGACTTCAGTATTCAGTACTGTATATTTCCCCCTGTGTAACAGGGGGCCCTTTCTTTCTCTCTTTTGTATTGTATGCGATTCTGAAACTGATTGAGTCATGAAAATAATTTGTGGCAGTGATTCTAATGTATTAAACCGTTTCGTGTTACTTTCTAACTGGATTACACCCTGGATTGAAAAGTCTTCCTCGTGGTAGTTATATGTAGTTTCAAACATGAATAAACTTTTTGCTTTAATGATCAAACGTTGACGTAATTTCTTCCTGCTCAGTTTAAGTCAGACCTAGGAGATGAGTAGGCCACCAGAAGTGCAAGCTGTCACGAAGCAGGAGCTGAGCATTTCTTTAAATACCAGTAGGTCGTTGTGCCCTCTTGCCTGGAGAAGGTTGGAAATCCTGGGAGAGGTGCGTCCTGGCAGGAGCAGGAGCAGGAGCAGGAGCAGTGCCTGCAGGGCAGAGGCTTCCCGCCCGCAGGCTGCCCCCGCCAGCCCCTGCCTCCGCTTCCACCCGGCTCTGCTCGGGAGCAAAAATTCAAGTGGAGGCAAAGGAAGGGGACTGTCCTTTAGATGAGTTTAAAAATCATCATCATATTCACTCTTAATTACCATCTTTATTTAACATTAACTTTGGAACTACAGCCTCAGCTAGCAAGTATAATCTGATTATAAAAATATTTTTCTTTATTAAAAAAACTTTTTTGGAAGGACGTATATATATAAATGCTAATTTTAAATCTTTTTAATAAAGTAAAGGTCAATAACAGGTAATAGCCTATTTACCATATCTCAAGGAAATTGACTCACAGGAAATCAAATTAACGTTAATCACTTGCAGCAAATGGTCTTTGATAAATATAACTACTTACTCCTCGGGTTAGTGTAGCTAGGCAGGAGGAGGGCGAGCGCTCACTACCAGCCCGCGCGCGGCTGAGCCCAGGCCACCTGTGCTCCCAGGAGCCGCCTGCCCATCACCGGTCCTTTCCACTCAGCTGTTCAAGCCTTTAGCTGTTGTTTTGGTGACTAAACGATTATTTGCATGATTCAATTGGATTGTGGGTCAGCTTTTCTTATCAACAATTCTTGTATCAGGTTATTTTGTAAAATACCTTTGTTTACCCGGTCTCAGCCCCAGGACCGCGGCTGCTCTCTTCTCCCTCCACTTCCCGCGTGCCCTCGAGCACCAGTTACTGCTTCTGCTCGTGTTTCGGAGCAGACACATCTTCTCGATCAGTTTTAGAATTGAACATTGCTTCTTTCACTACAGGTGGTGCATTTAAACAAATAAGTAAATAACTAGACATGCATTGCAAAGCCTTCATTATCAGTTAACGAGAGTTGGGGCAGATGGGGACCGTGGACTTCCGAAGACTTCTGTATGCGGAGGACAAAGCACTGAATGATTTGCATTTGCTAATGGAGCTCCCCAAGTCCACACGCTCGGTGTTTATGCTCCAGCTCAATGGAAACAGTATTTTAAATGTAAAGTGTGTCAGTGGAGGCGTAGGCAGCGTAATGAACACACAGACGTCCCTCATCTTGATCACATCTCCGCTGGCCACAGGCAAGGACCTGTCACACACTGAGGAGGTTCATAGGAAGGCCATCAACAACCTTTGGGCCGCACTTGCATGCCCCGCGCCCGCTGGGCATCATTAGCGTGCTTCTTTACAGCATTAAGGCTTTGGGTCCCTTTGAATTACAAGTGCAATTTGGCCTTTCCTTACATTGGAGAACAGCCACGTGGTTACATGGCAAATAATAAACATCTTGTCCTTGAGGCTTGATCACACATCAGAAAGGTTTACTGCAAGCACCAGTATTAGGATCATGCTGTTGATGGTATTGTGTTTCACCCAGTAGCTGCACCCCGAAGGGCCATCAGAGTGTTGTGCAGGAACAGTGACTCGTGCAAGGATCCCTGCTCCGCGCACGCACCCTGGACAGGGGCCGCAGTCCCCCCACCATGCGGGACCTCTGCCGCAGCACCGCATGACCACCCTGGCGTGGGGAGGAGACCCTCAGCCCTCCTGCCCGTGGGACTGCTCAGTGGCGCAACCCTGATTCCCCGTGCCCGGGTTGGAGCTGTTGGTGCACATGAGTGAGTGTCACTGCAACCGGCGCTGCTGCGGCCCTGCGCACCGTGGTGGTGGAGGAGCAAAGCCCACCAGCCCCGTGCTCCGTGGCTGTGGCTCCCGCCGGCCCTGGGAGGTGCCAGCCCGCACAGAGCACCGCGGGAGCAGCCAGGGGATTTGCAGCAGGTCCCAGGAATTGCCATCTCCTGTGCCTGGCACCGTCCTGACGAAGGCACCCACCACCATCAATCGGTGCACCGTGCATCTCGGGGCTGTGACCGGCATGAAGGTGTCTGGAGAAGAGACACACGGTGTCCCCCTGCGCATGGCTGGACCAGCCACTTTTGGGAGCAGCCCCAGCTCTGTCCAACCTGCACCGAGGAGCTGCTGGTGGCTGGGGTGTCCTGCAGGAGGGGTCGTGAGAAGCCCCACAGCCAGGTGGGAACAGTGCCTGGTGCTCTGACAAACGCACCCCGGTTTGTGACTCGCAGAGTGACGGGAGCAGCCCTGCAGCCCCCTCCCAGCCCCACGAAGAAAAGCAAACCTTCACGTGCCAAAAGCAAAGCAGATGATGATCTCCTCTCCCTGGCGTTCAGACACCAAACTCTCAGCCCAGTGTACCTGGCCTTGGATGCAACGAAGGAACCTCAGCCCAGGAAGGGAAGAGTCAGGGAGATTGTGACCTTCGGGAACGGCAAAATCAATGCCCCGTGGGACTGGTTCAGTAGGGGCAGCTCTGCTGACGATGCGAACTTGGCATGAAGTGTGCTAGGCTGAGCGGCGCGGTGTTACCCTGTAGCGATGTCTTTTGCAAAGACCACACGCGAGTTGGGTGTAAGATGCTGATGCCACTATCTGTGCCATGTATTTCCAATGTGATAAAAATAACTCCGAGTAACTGAAGATGTTTCCAGTTTGTGTTAATAAAATACATCTTTTTAAAGAATGGAATTCTTCAAAGATTGGCAAATTTTATTTTATTTCATTAGCTTTAATGTCACTGCCATATGGACTGTGAAGAAAAGTGAACCATTAGATCAGAGGGACTGAGTTATCAGCATGACACAGAAAGCACTGATACAATTGTTAAGGATAAGCCCTGGGAGTGATTTATTGCATGCATTGTATTAGCCACAGAGGAGTTATGATATGCTCCCCATTCCTGTATCATATTAGGATTTTATTAGTCTAATATGACACGGTAATATAATATATGATTAGAATTCCCATCCAGTTATCCTTCCCTTGGTGGCAGAGAGCAGGAGAAGGTTTTGTGTGCAGCAGCTCCCGGCCATCGCGCCCGTGGTGGAGAGGGGACGCCTGGGACAGCACGGCTGCTAAACTGGTCTCCTGGGCTTTCCAGGTGGGACGTGGGTGCTGCTCCCCTGCTCTGCTGCCAAATGTGTTTTCCCCGTGCACCTGAAATACAAAGCCACTCAACCTTCCTGCAACGGGTGACAGGAAAGGATGGTGCCGGCATTTAAAACCTTTGCTGACAGCCGAGCCGTAGGTGCTGGGCTGCGTCCTAGCAGTAGCTGGGAAATCAGCTGTGACATGCCAGAGCAAATCTGCTGCAGACACCAGCCCTGCCGAGGTGTCCCGCAGCATCGGTGAAGCCCGTCTCCCCCCAGGCTCAGCGCGGTGGGAGGAATGATGTGCACAGAGCAGGCTAATGGGGAGCCAGAGCTGAGAGAAATGGGCACAGGCTGGGACTGTAGGATTAGCACGGGAGGGCTTGGGGTAGCTGCTGCTGCCATGAAATGGCAACTGAGAGGCTCCTGTAGCCCTCACTAAGGCCGTACGAGTGACCATGCCGTGTTTAGTGCAGCCCAAAAGCCCCGGGTGCTGTCCCCATCCACAGACACGTGCCTCTCGGAAGGCAGTGGGGAGGACTGGGCACCTGGTGTCGGCCAGCAAAGGGACACTTGGCAACCCCTGGCTACGCACGGCAGGGACGGCCGGCTCCGGCTGGACACAGCTCAGAGCCCCCAGCCCTCCGGCGCCCCGGGGCCTGCAGCGCCCAGCTCTCCCCTCCGCCATCCTCTGCTCGCCGGCAGGATGGCGGGGCGAAGGCGCTGTATGGCCCGGTGTCGGAGGGGAAGCCAGGGACAGCGCTGTGGTTTAGCTCAGCCTCTGGCTGCAGGATGCGCTGACGCGACACACTAATTGCTATTCCTCGTTACAGGATCTCCCTTGCCCCCGCATCTCTCCCTGCGTGACCCTGCCCACCGAAAACTCTACTTTCCCAACAAGTCTCGACGACAAACTTTTCTTCAAAGTTTCCCTGGCGTCCCCGGTCCATTTGTCGCCAAATCCCTTGTTCCGCCTGCGAGCAGGCTGGGAAGCAAACGCCGTTTGTAGCCTCGTTCTTGCCTCCAGCAGCAGCAGCAGGAAAAAAAAGTTCAAGCATATCAGAGTGCTACTAGGTGATAAATCCCAAAATCTATATCAAAGCCTATTTGATCATCTCCCTGTCATTGATATAATAAAAAGGATTAATTTATTGGAGACTGCCAAAACCCTCATGTGGCAACAAATTTAAGGATCTTGTTTACACAGGCTAATTAAAACCAATTAATTTAATTCATCTCTGTGGCTAGTAACGTGGGTGCAGACGTGTGTGCTCATATAGGGGTGCCGCAGGTGCGCACGTGGCACACGTGGCCACGTCCCGCCTGCATCAGCCACCTTTCCTGGGGTGGGTGGTGGCTCCCCTTTGGGGGGGCGGTGGGGACCCGCGGGCATCCCCGAGGAGCACACCTCCGGGCCAGTGCCCCCCGCGGGGAAGGGGCCCTCCTCCTCCCGCCACCCTGACACGCTCAGCCCTCTGGAGATGGAGCCTGGGAGAAGGGGGATACCTGGAGTGGCTGGGGGGCATCCCCTTGCCGCACCTCCCGGGCATCTCTGGTGGTGTCCCCACCCCACCGACGTGGAGGCTGTCCACCCAACTGCTCGCCTGGCAAAGCTGCTGCCGGGGCAATGGTGCCCTTCTCCAGAAGAGCGCAGACCCCGAGGGGAGCAGGCACACCGGCAGCGGGCTCCGGCCCCAGCGCATCCAGCCCTGCCGCCTTTGGGGAAGCAGAAGGGGAGATGGCGGGAGCTCCTCTGGCACCGGCACCGCTCCCCGCGCCGAGGCTGCTGCTCCCCGTGCCGCGGAGCGAGGGCCTGGCACCCGTGGACGGCTCGCTGCCTCCCTCGCCGCTCGCTGCCGGCAAGCCCGGGCAAGGCTTCGGGAGAGCAAACGGGGCCGTTGCTCATGATACGAGATCACCTATTAACGCTATCTATTAGCATAATAAAAGGCTGTGTTTTTTGTGGTAAAATTCAGCATAAAGAGCACGCGTCATTAAATATGGAAATCCAGAATTTTATTAGCAATCTGCTAGATCTGAACTGACGCCAATTAAACAAAAAAGATATCATTTATAAAAAGGCAGAGTTCAAGTTGTATTAAATACGAAATGCAATTTTCTGCTGCTTGTGATTTATTACCGGTGGTACATTGTTCAAAGAAGCATGTTATATTTCAATAGAGAAATATTGTTTATTCATTAATATTTTAAAACTTGCTTATTGCTGTGTATGACTCTCCTGCAGCATGAAACTTATGATTTAAAACATGAATTAATAAACACATTTGAAAGTGTTAGACAATATCATAACCACTCATTTTTCATTTTACTGAGAGCGTATTAAACTTTTATAATTCTGTGTGTACTATTATTTTCCAAATAAAGGTATGGACTCTAAATTGCTAATTTCAGGTAAAGATGAGAGAAAGCAATAACATATGTTGGGAATCAGTCACTATGTCGTGCTAATATGGGCTTGGTACTTTTTTCGTTACATTATTCATAAATCTTCTGCTTAGCGCCTCGTCCCCCGAAGAGGGTTCCCGGGCGCCCCGAGTGCTTCTCCCTCAGCAGACGGCGAGGGTGCCAGGTACGCCGGCGCCACGGGGATGCGTCACGCTCTTAATGCAAGGAAACGTTTGATAGAGGCTGACATCCTAAATGAGGCCGAAAATATTTTATACAAAACGTGATAAAGCAATAATGATCTCGGAGGCCTCAGGTTATCTTGGTTATTACCTGCACCCACCGCTTGAATCAGCAGCATTAAGGGGGCCAGACCCAATACGTAGATACCTCTGAACTCATTAGTCCTGAGTACTTTATATAGACTCACCTATCAGTCGCTTGATTTAAACTAACCTTTTTTGTATCTTAAAATCTCTCCTGCCGCAGCCTCGCTGTATTACCATAACAATAACCAGTATTTCAATTTTAAGAACTCATTTTTCCTCAAATAGAAAGTGCCAATCAATTTAAAGAGCAGAAGATGCACGCTGAAGGAACAGGCAGGGCGCGTGCTCCGGGTGTGCTGCCCTCCTGCTCCCAGCCCGCTGTGGCCGGGAAGCCGGTTCTACATGTGCGGCCCCTCGCCGGCCACGGCGGCTCGGCACCGTGGCACGCCTGGGCAGGGGGGATTTACCTTGTAACCTTTATTCGCGCGGGCGCGGGGTGGAAATAATTGAGCTGGATGGGAAGCTGACATTTGGAGAGCTTCCCTGACTGCTGGCGGGGAAATGCCAGTAGCGGTGAATCGTGCGTGACTGACGGCAAAGCCCTGCTGCCGGCGCTCTCCCCTCGGGAGCGGCAGCACGGGCTGAGTGGTGGCCAGGGGGTGCCGGCAGGGTCCCCAAGGGTCCCCAGCACCCAGCGGGGCACAGGAGACTCCCCGACGGCTCAGCCGGAGCTGGGTGCTGAGCGCTGCAGCTTTGCCCGCTTGCAGAATCTCCAGCCACGGGGATGGGATTTTGGGGGGGTCCAGGATGCGTGTCGGCAGTGGAGGGGGCACAGGGGCTGGGCGGGGGGGGCAGGCCCCCCGTGTGCTCTCCACCTTTGATGGAGAGGTGGAGGAGAGCGGCTCTTTGCACCATGGCAGCCCTCACACCTGACAGTTCGTGTAAATTAACTATTCACTTCTTCGTGTGGCAAAGTGAATCGGCAAACCTTATTACTCCAAGCCAGTCAATTAATTAAAGTTCAGTGCTTAATCAAGTTCCAGTGGTCATACACAGGGCACCGGGAGCACCATGCTCCGAGGTTAAGCGAGAAGCAGAGGGAAAGGGCAGCAGGGCTGAGCCAGCCCCACGCCGTGCCCGCACCCCGCTGCCCGATTCCTCCCCAGACGAGCCCCTGCCTTTTTCCCGCTGGACCCAAGGCAGCCACGCGTGAGATGGTCCCTCCCGGCAGCACTGGGGTGTCCATCGGTCTCAGCAGTGACCTCCGCGTCGGTGGCTTTGCCCTGCCAAGCCTGGCTGCCCGCGGTGCCGGGGCGGTGCTGGGAGGGGAGGGAGGTGGCACTGCGGGGACACAGGGGGTGTGAGGCATCAGTGTCAGCCCCGAGAGCCCCTCACCACCACAGCCCCTCGCCGGAGGGGGACACGCAGGAGGGTTCACTTGGAAACCCCTTTCCCCACCACCGCTTGGCAGACAAAGAGCCCCAATGAAACTTGCTCCTGGTGCAGAAGAAGCGGCTGCAGGAACGGGAGCGCTGGGTCCTGTGGGCACAAAACTGGAGAGGCCGGGGCTGGTGGGCACAGGCTGCCCGAGGCCGAGAAAGGAGGGGGTACAGCATTGATACTGCAGGTCCCCTCGCAGAAAAATGTCTTTCAAATAGGCCTGACCGTGTGTTTTAGTAACTCTGAAGACCATCCATAACTGGGAAGGAGATGCTGTCCAGTGCACACGGGCAGCAGATTCAATTAGGTTTCTCCCTCCCCAGAATGTGGCACGAGAAGCAATCTCTCTTTTTTGAAGAATGTAATAACAGAGTGCAATGGAAATGCGTCAAAGAGGCTCAGAGAACAGGATCCCTGCCTTAAATCTTGAAAAGCAGTCAAGAAAAATATGTTGTTTACCTGAATTTGTTTTTCATAAGGTCTCCCAGTGGATTAATAAACTAACCTTTCGTCTGTGAACACCTGGTCCTACATGCCATCAATAATGCAAGCTTCACCTACTGCATTAATACGCACTTAGTGCGGAGAGGCAAATTGCAGGAACCTGAACGAAAGTTACCAAAAAAGACTGTACTTGTGACAAAGAGGTCACCCAGGGCCTCTGCCCGTCCCTGGGTTTGTCTGGCTCCAGGAAGGAGAGAGCTGGATTCGGCCCCCTTGGCCCGACCTCACAGATGTGCCGTGCCCACTGCCCAGCAGCTGCCGCGAGTGCAAGTTATAAAGAACCGACAGGACATTTTAGCTGCAAAACATATCCAGAACGAATAATTAAGGCTGGAAAACATGTTTCTTTACAAGCTCCTTCATCCTTTTTTGCAGCTCGTAATTCAGCAGTGAAACACCACACGTGCTGGGGCTGGCCATGAGCAAGGACAGCGGAAAAAAAAACTCGAGTTCAGACGTCATCATGTGGTGGAAACACCCCAGTCAGCAGTGTTGTGGGGCACTGGGTTTGCAGCTTGTGCTGGAGAGAAGAGCCCATTTCCGTGCCCTTCAGAGAAGAGCCTCGCTGGCCGGCAGCCTGCAGCGCGCGGGGCAGGTGCCCGGGCTGGGGGTCGGAGGCTGTGGCCTCTGCTCCTGCCCCCCTTGCATGCGACGTGCTCATCTGTTTGTGGGGTGCCAACGCCGGGCAGGGGCCTGGCTGACCCCGTGTCTTCCGACGAGGCCCTGGGTGCTGCCTCTCGCCATGTGTCCCAGACGTGGCCCCGATCGGGAGGCTGTGCTGTCCCAGGGACCATTGCCACGGGAGGAGGGAGCCCCCCACCCCCGGCACTGCCTGGCCTTCATGGGGGTCTGGGGGCTGTCCAAAGAGCGAGGTGCCTCCAGAACAGCACACCGAGAGCAGCGCGCTCCCACCAAGTGAGGCTGTAGGCTCGAGCCTGGCATCCCTTAATTGATTGATAGGCTAGGACTGTCAGCGCTTAAAGAGATAATTCAATTTATAAAATCCTATTAAGTGGTGAAAGATTTTTTGATTGTTGAATTGTTTCCTATGTTATGCAAGTCATTTTGGTCCCTCTCACTTGGAAATCCGCTTCCCATTTGCAAGAGGGCTGGTGATGGAGTCGTTCCTCGCCGCCGGCTGATGCTCAGACGCTCAGAGCACGGGACATGGGCAGGGAGGGCAAAGATGCTCCAAGCCTGCTGCATCCCGGTGTCCCGTGGTGTCCTGTGGTGTCCCACTGACCCGCAGCATCCCAGCGGGCAGGATCGCCCCTGTGGCCTTACCGTGACTCTTGTCTCAGGCAGAGGCAGGGGCCCCAGCAGCAGCTCCCTCCCAGCACCCCAAACCGTCCCCTCTCCCGCGGGTGTCCCTGTGCCAGAGCAGCCCCACGGCACGCCAGGGGGGCGGCCCCTCCCTTGGGTACCCCGACCCCGCCGCCCCGGGTGACCCCCCGGGATGCAAAGTCCGGGCGCAGGTAGGAGGCCCCCGGGTTGCCATGTGGCAGCTGAACTTTCTTTTCTATTTTCAGTGTGTGCTCTTTGTTTCCATCCACCACCCCCACACTGATGCAAACTCCCCTCTTCGGTTTGTTTCCATAGAAATCCTCAGCTGTAAATCCTTAAGTAACTTTTTTTTTTTTTATTTATAGTGTGCTATTAATGTCCTTTCAAGCCGAGGACTCCAGGAAATGAAATAATAGAAAAGGCACCACTTTGAAATGCATCCAGGCATTTATTGTTAGTAAGTGAAAAAGTAACATGAGCATTTAAAGAAAATATTGGCAGATAAATTGGGTTTTAAAGAAAATATAATTGGATATAATTTCTGCTTCATTCAGTTAGATATTTATTGTTTTATTGACTTATTTTCTTTTATTTATAATAAGAAGCTTAAGCTGAAATTTAATTTTGTTGATATAAATATACGTTTTCATAGAAAATTTGGCATTTAAAAATGTTATCTAAGACGTTACTGGCTTTGATAAAAGCATGCAGCTTTTGCAAGGGTTTGTTTTAAATATTTCCAATCTCAGTAAATATGAAGTAGTGTATATAATCATCATTATCATAACAATTAGCATTATTCTAATTAATGGGCAGGGCTAATGGCAATGCATCCACGTGGAAAATCAGTGCTTTCTGCGTATCTGAGTTCTTCCCACAGTTTTTGCTGAGATCTACAGAATTTGAGCTCTCCTTAGGAAAAGCCCCACCCCGAGCAGCCTCTGTCCCTTTTGGGGCGCGGATGAAGCCTTTTCCCCGCGGTGGGCTGGGGACAGAGGTCTCATTTTCTTAGCAGCCAGACAGACTGAATCGGCAGCACCATCGGAGGCAGACGCTTTCCATTAATCTTCGTGGAGAGGGTCAGCCATCAGGAGATGTCACCAGGAGGCTGTGGTGCCACCGCTGCCGGTGGGACACACTCGCGGGGTCTTGGTGGCCAGGAGCGTGCGGTGGCCGCCCCACAGAGCAGCGCTGGGCTCCTGGCAGCGCCCAGTGAGCTCCCTGCCCAGGCTGCCCAGCACCCGAGGGGCTGCTCTGCAAGTTGTTGCTTTGAGTACAGGCGAACTCCGGACACAGGGTGTCGAGGGACCCTCGGAGCAGCTCAGAGCCGGGGGTCTCAGCGGTCAGGGGTCCCTGTTGTCTGCTGCCAGGTGGGCAACAATGTGTCCCCAGCGCTTTCAGGCATTGCTGCACCTTTCCTGCAGGTCTGTGTTTCTGCCGGCCGGAGTCTCCCAGCCGAGCCGAGGAGCCGTGTGCCGCCCGCGCCAGATGGGCTGGGTGCATCCCATGTCCCCTCCCGGGGTGTTCCAGCCGGGCACCAGTGCGGTGGGTGCCTCCGGCCAGCGGTGCCCTCGCCGGGGCGGCAGCGCCCAAGCACCACGGCATGCTCTTCCGTGCAGCAAACAGCCGTTTCCATGGCAACGGGTTTTCCAAACTCTCCTTCAGTGCCAAGCTCCCCTGGTCATGCTGGAGTGCGCCGATGGGACACCGGGCTCCCCTGATCCACTCCCCAGGAGCTGCAGTGGGACGGGGACACTGGTGCTCACCGGAGCTGCTGCCCCAGCACCACTGCTTGGGTGCTCCCCAGCTGGCCCCTCCTGGTGTCAGGAGGACTCACTGGTTTTTGGGGTCTCATGAGCTCTCCCCTCCTGTCCCCAGCAGTGTTTGTCCCAGGGCTCCCGAAAGCAGCAGGGAGAGCTCGAGCCCCTTCCCCTGCCCTCCCGAGCCCCTCTGACAGGATGGCCAGGCACCGTGCCAGCACGGGGGACCCTTTCACCACGTGAGAGCTTGGTCATTAGGACCGAGAACAGCCCAACTCGTAACAGGGATGCGGCCAAACGACCTCCAGATGGTAATGGCTTTTGGATTCAAACCAGCGCTCCAGAGGTGAAAGGCTGCGTGCTCCATTACCAACCCCCTGAGTCACCCGGTCCCCCTGAAATATGTCATGCACACTTCAAACCTTTCCGTTTTTATAGGCAGATTTAACTGCTGCACATTACAGCTTATATCAACAACATGCGAAAAAATGTCCTATGAAGAACAGGCCTGAAACGGTAAATATTTAACAGGTCCTTTCTGTCCTTTCCTTATATGTATTAAAATAATTAGTTTAACAAAGAGGACTTTGTTCCCCTGTGTTTGAGCCACGACGGTGTCTGGCGCAACAGTACAGCTGTAATTCAGTCTCGGGGTTTTGCTGGCATTTATACACGCTGCTTTGAGCTGCTCTCCCAGTTTATAGTGTCAGCAGAACATCTTGATTGAATTACAGCCTTGTATTCAGTTAGGAGCCATGTATTATTCTAGATGCAGTTGAGTTGTAGGTATCTGTCTTTGCTTATTTGGGGGGATAGACCCTCAGGAAAATCAGGAGACCAGATGTGGGACGGGTGCTGCTGGCCCCGGTGCCGCAGGGCAGAGAGCCCCGAGGTGCCTGCCATGCCCACGGCGGCTTCGGGCAGGCGGGAGGGTGGCAGCTCACCTGGGTGCAGGACGAGCTCCTGCCCCTGCCCCGGCAGAGCCAGCATCCCGCACCCTCCGAGCACGTGGGACGGCAGCACTTGGTGGCCCTGCCTGGTGTCCTGTCCTCCCCACCAGTCCCAGCCTCCTAAATAAGCGTCAAACAGCAGGTTCTGGGCTGAGCCGCTCACCAGCCTGTTGAGCACATTTATTTTCCTCCCGCCAGCCTGAGGTTCCGCCTGTTCCGAGCCCTGCGCCAGGGCCGCGGCAGCGCCTGCAGAGGGGGTTTGGTGGGTGAGCCCGGCTGTGCCCCCACGCAGCAGCACCCACCCACAGCAGACCCCCATGGGACCCGCAGCGGGCGCAGGGGTCGGTTCTGGAGGGGAAACTGCACCTTTAGTGTCCCCAGTGAACCCTCCGGTCTCAGCCCCTGGTTCCGTTCTGAGAGGCAAGAGGAAATCCTGTTCTGCTGCACCGTTGGCATGCACCACCGAGATGCCTCGTCAGCTCAGCTCCTCTCTTCAGGCGATTAAAACGAAAACTATGCTCTGGAAAACAGGATGGGAGGGATGAGGTGTCGGGAGGGTCCCAGGGCAGGCCAGTGGGAGCGGGGACAATACCAGCCCCTGGGGACAGCCTGGACCGCGCCGTGCCCGATGTGCAGGAGGGTGATGGAGGGGACGGAGCTCTGCCCAGCGTCACGTGCAGCACCGAGGCCACAGGGAGCTGCCGGCGGCCTCCGCACATGGCAAGGGGCTGTCCGTGTTCACAAGCTAAAGGGTGGCAGGTTTCCCTCCGTGTCCGGCATGTCCCACTTCACCCGCTGGGTGCTCCGAGCAGGGGCTGTGGGGCGCGTGGCTGCAGGAACTGTATGTGCCTTGCTGCTCTTGAACATGGCATTTTTTTGGAAGTGCTGTGGGTCCTCCCTCAAGGCTGGCAGCAGAGGGGCAGTGATGAGGCCACGGGCTTTGCTACCTGTGCAGGAGGGAAGCGCACGTGTTCTGGGAGAAGGACGGCTCCATGCAAGGGATGTCCCAAGGGATGCTGGGCGCTGGTGCCGCTTCCTGCCTTTGTCCGCACCCACACACGCCCCAGGACGCGGCGGCAGCGGCTCTCGTCAGCCATTGTCATAGGAATGCCCTTCCCCTAATTTGTCTTATTAATCAGAGACAGCACATTGATCAGTCATCGTGAGAGCTGGAATAATTGCAGACTCAAAATAGCACAGATTTAAATGTTTCAGATGGTAATCTCTTGCCTTGGAAATACTCATGCTAGCGTAGCTGCAGGACCGGTGCTCAGCAAGCCGCTTCCCGGGAACGCGGTGCAGGAAGGAGAGGAAGCCCTCGAGCGTGGCAACGCCGCGTTCCCAGACTGGGGCGGGGGGCTCTGGACCTCGCGCCTCGCAGGGACCCGTGCGGGAGGCCCGGGGACGCCCCGCTGGAGCAGCGCCCACCGCAGCAGCAGCTCCGCGGCTCCCGGCTGCGCTTATTTCCACCTCTGCCAGCGCCGGCGCCTCTGCCCTCGCCATGGGAGCCCGCATTAGCTCTGCCTCCGTAATGGGCTTCCTCTCTCCTCTGCAGTGCCAACATTTCCAGTAGGATCTATATCTTTCCATAGGCAGTTTGTTTCATCACAGTAACATAATAATGTGCTGAGAAGAGCTCATAGTTGTGAATTAATGTTTAAAAGCTCTCACTTTTGGGTTGTTGAAATGAATGTTAATTTGACAAATGGCAGTCATTGGGATTGAGACGGCATTAACATGGAAATAAGAGTTAACCTCCAGCAGGGCAGATACAAGGTGAGATGAGCAGACGCTGCAGAAGCTGTAGTTTTTCACCTGATGCTCATACTGTAAATACTGCCAGTGTCCTATCTATTTATAGAACTGTAATTTAAAGGCTAGTTCAGGAAAATCTGAATGACATCTCCTTAAGAGAAGCAATCGTAGGGTATCTTGGAATATGTCAGGCAGCTCTCTTGCTTTCTCTCTCAAAAATACTCATATGTCCACTAAATCAATTTGCCTTTCTCTTGTAACTGCATTTGCGGGGCCATTCTTTTCCATTTTCTGTCACTGTCATACGCTAATTCATGTCACTCTGCGGCGCGGGAGGGCCCAGCCACCAGCTCTGCAGCACCAACACCAGCATGGCTCGGCTCGTGCAAGCCACTGGCCAGGCCAGAGGGCTGCTGGGGGGCCGAGAGGTCTCAGCTTCAGGCCAGGGCTGAGGGTCCCACCCCAGAGCACGCGCGGGAGCGACTCCTCCCATGGAATCTCTGCACACCCGTGCAGCTCCAGGTGTATCTTCTGTGGGCTTTCCCTTAAGGATTTCAAAAAAACCTCAGTTCTTTACTTACCCTGCTTCCATGCTTTTTCATCCGGTTCTCACTTAGGAGGAAGGAGGAGACTTTTCAAAGAGGAAAAAAAAAGCAATGCCAAAGCCCAGATCTAGATCCACAAAATTTGGAACAAAAAGAATCTTGAAAGACACTACTTTTTGGAGAGAATCTTCATTTTGGAATAAGCTTTTTTTTCAGTGAAAACATAATGCAAAAGCAAATGTTTGGCTACTCTACAAATTAATTGTTTCCAGTGCCGTGCCTGGCTGGCAGCCTGTGCCTGAGCCCCCGTCCCAGGTCCCCATCCCGGGCCTGTGGGACTGGGCACGCACCGGAGCGTGCGCTGCACTAGCTGCCACCTCTGTCCCCTCGGCAGCTCTGCTGAGGGGCTTTCCAATAACTTTTAGCTTTATATGTGTCATGCAACAAAAAAAACCCCTCCACCCAAAGTTTTCTCCTTCAGTTTTGACACCAGTCTCTTCTCTCCTCCTTTTTTCTTTCTCTTTGGCCCAGGGATTTCATTCTCTGTGACAGACGACACGGCCTCTTTCCCCCGGCCAGGGCTCGGACACAGTGCAGACGCACCCGCGCCGCTGCCTTCGCTGTGGCCCACAGCCACCCTGAGCTGTGCAGGGAGGAGGGGTCCCTGCCCGGGGCTCGGGAGCCTGCAGGGACACGGGAACGGGAGTTGGCGCTGCCCAAAACAGGGCTGTTTTCTGCCCGGGGGTCTGGAGCTGCCCCCTCTCCCTGGCTCTCTGGAGCAGCAGTGGCAGAAGAGAGCAACATTTTTGGTGTGAGCAGCAATAACAAGACCAGGAGCTGCATCACGTAACCCTTCGCTTCTCTGCGCTAGGACGGGGGGACACACGGGGGAAGCTGGTACCTTGGGGAGATTTTGCTGCCCACGAAGTGGTGTCTCATCATTGTCTCACCACCCTCAGAAATCCTTTGCCGTGAGGGTGGTGAGTCCCTGGCCCGGGTTGCCCAGAGAAGCTGTGGCTGCCCCATCCCTGGAGGGGTTCAAGGCCAGGTTGGACGGGGCTTGGAGCAACCTGGGCTGGTGGGAGGTGTCCCTGCCCAGGGCAGGGGGTGGGACTGGGTGATCTTTAAGGTGCCTTCCAACCCAAACCATTCTGTGATTCTATGTGAGCTCTTGGTGTCCTCAGAGAAGAGGCTGCTCCTGCCAGCCCAGCGCGTGGCTCTGGCTGCAGAAAGCGCCTGTCCCTAATGCCTGGGTTTTTGTGTACGGCCACGTCCTTACTCTCCAGCCTGTGCTCGTGGGAATAAGTAGAGCAGAAAATCCAGGGAGAAAAATTCTGAGCTTAGGGCACTGGCTCTTGAGTGAAATTACCCCCACGCAGGGATCTTCTAATGGGGCACATACCTGAGTCACTCCTGTGTAAAGGTGTTTGACCACCATCTTCCAGGAGGTAACATTTAATTTGTCCCTAAACAAACAAGCAGAGAAGTCCACATTCATTCTCTCCACCTCTGGTTTTTGCAGCCATTGTTTTTTAAAACCAAGGTGGAGCAGAGTCTGTAAACCAGACAATCTCACCCCAAAAACGGCAGCTTTTTTTTTGCAAATTGTTTAATGTTTTGAAATGTTCCTTACATCTGCAGACATAAATATTCTGACTTGCAGCTGGGAAACTTCCTTCCAAGTTGTTTTGTTTGTCAGGTTCAAGTACAAATTTTCAGTTAGAAACCTTCTTTCCTTGACTTTTAATAGTTACTGGCCAACAAATGAAAAAGAGGAAAAGGGAGTGAATTACATGACCTGTCTCTTTTTGTTTATTAAGAACTTCTTTCCAGCGTCTGATTCTTACGGAAATATGGTTTCAATTTTCTCTTTGAATTGTGGATCAAGAAATGTTGCCAATACATATTTTTCTCTGTCAAAATTTCATTTAATCTGGAGTCTGTAGATGTCTTGAGAGCCATGTCTCCTCACTGGGTTATTACCGTGCGCGCCTGTTGTCATGTTAGTTTTCAATTGGAATCACGTTTGTTCCGGAAAGCGGCGCCGGCGCTGGCTCGTTAGCGGTGTGGCGGAGGGGTGGGCACGGGCTCGTTAGTGGCACGGTGGAGGGGTGGGCACCAACCCCTGCCTGCCCGGGGCTGCGGGATGCCCCGCGCTGTGCTCACCCCGGGCTCCGGGGCAGAGGCCTGCTTGCTGCTTCGGGCTCCCACGGGACCAGCTCCCGGACCTGGTGGAGCAGCACCGGCACCCGCCGGTCGGGGACCTGCCAGAGGTGGCTGCAGATCGCGGGCGATGCCCCAGGGACGAGGGCCGGCTGGGATCACCCGGGATCACTCTGCTCCTCTGGGTGCTTCGGGGTCAATCAGGTCCATGAGACGATGTCACCCCCCCTCGCCGAGGGTGCGCACCCTGCAGCAGCCCCGCTCCCTGCAAGAGGAGGGGAGTCCGTACAGCCCGGCTGTGGCTGCACCATCACACACATAACCCAAACACACAACCGGCTACAGCTGTGACAATTTATTCCCTCTGTTATTATGACTTCTCTTGCAGGATTACAGTTTCTCCAGATACTGCTCTGGCCAAGCACTTCTCCTCTTGCATTGTGGAACGGCACGCTCCCTCGCAGTTAGTTGTGGCTATTTCAGACTTTGAAAGGATTAACCTTTCCTATCTAAATGAGAAGAAAAGGGAAGAAATGACTCACAGTCTCTCCCCAGCCCCTGAAAAGAGCGTTTTCTGATGGAACTGGAATGCTGGAAATAATCCAGAGGAATTCAGAAAATGAACCTGTCAGAAGAATATTTTAATAA
The DNA here is from genome assembly GCF_963924245.1 of Chroicocephalus ridibundus. Lineage (NCBI taxonomy): Eukaryota > Metazoa > Chordata > Aves > Charadriiformes > Laridae > Chroicocephalus > Chroicocephalus ridibundus. The sequence goes on along the minus strand of NC_086298.1, from coordinate 7,816,111 downwards.
ACCCCCTTTTTCAGCCGCAGTATCAACAACTCGCTCTCTTCCCTTGTCAGCTGAAAGGAGCCCAAGCAGCCATCAAAGAACAAAGCCAGCCGAGGGGCTGGACCCCGTAGCGCTGTGGACGTTTCCTGGGGGGCAGCTGTGCCCCGTCTCTTCCCCATAAGCGCTTGTAGGTCACAACATGCCATATCATGTTGCTAAATGGCATGTGGGGCTTTGACCATAGACCTTCCCAAGGGACTTCGCAGAGGTCTCACCAGGCGCTAGTGTGTGTGGGCGGTGTGGGGACACAACTGGGCTTTCCCTGGAGCTGCTTTACGGATGGGTGAGCCGTGCTGGGTACCTGCAAAACTGGGTATGACACTGCAGTGGTGCTCCACACATCTGTCTGGGCCGGCAGGGCCAGGGCAGGTCCAGCCCCGTGAGGTCTGGTGCCCAGAGGTGGTCTGCAGAGCGATCCCAGGTACAAGGTTCAGCAGCGATGGGTAATGGCCACGGCTTCCCGGCCGCTCTGTCCGGCACATCACGGCGGTACCGACACTGCTTGCAGGACTCTCCCCGCAGGGAGCAGCAGCCTGGCCACGCGGCCGGTCCCGCCGGCCCTGCAGTGCCCGCGCTGCACGGGGCTGTGCTGCGGCACCAGCGCTGCCTCGGGAGAGGAGGCTCTCGAAGGCCGGCGGGAGCCGGGTGGGCAGTGAGCTGGGGCAAGAACGCGGCTGGTACGAGAGCAGGGCACACTAACGCTGCTCCCTTCATGGGACTCATAGCAAATTTTCTCCAACCTCATCCCGTTTCTGTGCGCCGCCTGTGCAAAGGTGGTTCTCTTTCTAAAGCCGTCTTTCTCATCGTTCATGCTGCTTTTAAGTAACTGACACTCACGTTTTAAAGAGAAATCAGCGAAGGCTGCACTAGATGAAATGTATAATGTGGCAGCAATTTGCGAAGTACGGCTTCTAAAATAGACCTTTCCATCTGCAGAGATTCAAAGATCCCAAAGAAATCCAGGAAGCAGAACTGCTGGAAGAGGCTGACCGTGGGCAGTAAATTAGCCGTGCATGTGCAGTGTAACGGGGGAGCAAGCAAATATTTCGGTCACATGAAGTAGTGACACATCAGAGACCAAAAAAAATAAAAGGAGCTCTACAGGGCTGGGCAGAACCGTATTTGTTGCATTTAGTCCTGGATACCTGATACTTCAGAGTTAGACACTTCAGAGAGGATCTAAAAATAAAATAAAAATGCTTTGGAACTGCAATAAGTCGTCTACTAGAACACCAGAAAGTGAGTCTGCTTGTGCTCCTGGGCTTGGGTGGCATCTGGGAAGGGCACAGTGGGAAAAGGCCAGGTTGGAACGGAGCCCCCGCGGGTGCAGGGCTGCCCTTCGCTCTGCCCTGGGCTGGGGGCTCGTGGGGCTCTGGGGGCTCTGGGGGCTCTCGGGGCAGGGGGCAGGTGCAGGCGAGGGCAGGGCTGCCTCGCGCTAAAGGGAGGACCATCAAGCGGCCGCTCCGGCCGGTGCCTATCTGGACACACCGCTGAGTGCCTCAGTCCTCGCCTGGAGCCGTGTCTCATCCGGGAGATCAGTGTACGCAGCAGGGTATCTTCATCAGTTTGGAAATTCATTTCCTGGTGTCGAGGCTGCGAGGACGCGAACAGATAAACTGGGAGGCTGCTGGCGGAGGCTGCGCAGGGCCCAGGGTGGATAGAAATGTCAGTCACTGTCAGAGGGGAAGACGCCCGTCCCGCTCTCCCGCAGGAGGTGTCCTGGGGTGACAGGAGCTGCTCGGCTACAGCTGGCGCTGGCAGGGCTGGCTGGGATGGGGCCGTGGCCAGGCTCCTGGTGGGAGAGAGGTGACCCCAGCCCTGGGAAGAGGGAGCAGCCATCCATCACCTGCCTGGCAGAGCGGCACTGGGAGCGTCGCGCGAGGAAAGGCGCCGCTGGGGCTGGCCCCGGTGCAGCTCGCTGGGGCGGCAGAAAGCCAGGGCTGCGGGAACTCCCGGGGTGCCCAGAGCCTGCGCTGGAGGCTCCCAGCTCCCGGCGGTCCCTTACCGTGCCTGGACAGCCATAAATTAAAGGGGAGAATCTTGAAGGAGGCTTTAATCAAAAGTTAGGAGTTGCAGCCAGCATGTCAGAGTTCCTCATTAGATTGCCATTATAATGCTCTGTAATTGGAAAGACGTTAATATTGACAGTGTTGTGAAGAATGTCCTGCTTCTCCTTGCATGCGTGGATTTGATAGAGTTGAATAATGGAGCAGATATGATGGATTAGAAAAATTCCCTAGTTAAGGTCCCTAATTATAGAGTTTTACCTGCCCAATTAAGGTGGAGTACTTGAGAAAAAACTAGACACTGCCTCTCTCAAGGAACCCGAGTGCTCTGTGAAGTACCAGCAGCCCCAGCCTGGAGGATTACTGGAATTTTATCCTACTTGAAATGTTGTCTTCCTGCTTTTTCTGCAGTATGAAGCTAAAATTCACTGAGCGGCTGAAGCAGTACCAGCAAGTCCTGCTCCTCGACACGGTCTGGAGCTGCACAGCTGTTTATCCTGCCTGGATGTGGATTCAAGAAGCAGGAGTAATTTAAACCAGCCACCACCATGCCCCTGCAGCCCAAGTTTTCTTTGCTCTTTTTTAACAAATCGGAGTGATTCTGGGAGGAAGAGCCCATGGCTTGGCTGGCGTGTCGGACGGAGATGCAGGGAAAGGTTTCAGCAGCAGGACCCATGGCCCGGCCGCTGGGAGAGGCAGCAGGAGCGGGGCCATTGCTGCTTCGGACAAGAAATGACCATCCTCCGTTCTGCTTTTGGAAGATATTTTGCAAAATTTAAAGATAAAAAGGCCAAACCTAGTCGTAAGGGGACGTATGTGAAGTCATGCTGCTTGGCACAGACTGGGACGGGTGGGACGTGGGCAGGACAGTGCAGAGCACCCCCCCCTGCCCCCAGCCCCACGTCAGCCCCACCGCAGCCGCCTGGCGCTGGGCTGGGAACCCCCGACGCACCCGGGGCTCAAGGCTGCCGTGCAGACCCTGAGCGGCCCTAAGGCTTGAAAATTCAGTATCTTAGGCACGCTAGAGATATAATTTTTTGAAGTAAATAATAATTTAGCTGTTTGCAGCCTAAGGATGAATCACGGCCATTTTCCTTTAATCATCTTAAAAAAACAAAAAGGCAATGTTGGTCCTGGAGGAGCCGCCGGGTGACACCCGCAGTGTCCGCTCGGTGACACCTGTCCCATCGAAAGGGCAGGTACAGCAGCACAGACCCCGCACCTCCCCTCCTGAGGGGCAGCCGGCATGCCACTGTAGAGGAAATTTTAGCATCCAAGTCTCCCTCTAATCCCTCCCTGTAGTGGTGGGACAATTATCCCATAAATTAGGAAACAAATATTCCGCATGGGCTCTGGAGTTTGTAATTATTTACCCAAGGTGTGCTTTCTTCTCCGGAGATATTCCTGCGAGGCTGCTGAGGGATGGAGACGTGCCTCTGCTTTTTTCCGTGCCCCTGCCTCCCTTTCATCTGCGCCTGTGATGAATTGTAGGGAAAAGCTACCCAAGCCCGTCTGTTTTGGCTTAGATCAGCTTTTCTTCTCATTATAATTTAAGTCTTTAAGGGTCTTCAGTAGGAGCCTGTAAAAGTCAGATCATTCATTCCTGTTGACGCCATGTGTTTCATGGCCATTCGGGCCGTGATTCATGCGGCGGTGCCCGGGACGCGCCTCCTTTGTGCCGCGGCAGAACAATGCCTTTGTGCGCCGGGCTGGCGCGCCCGCGCCGGGCGGCAGAGGGTTAACCAGAAAAATCTTGTAATAGCTGAAAACTATGGATTGAGCAAAATCTCCCTGTCAGCTCTCTGTGATTTTGCTGAGAGCACTTGGACATGCTGGCATTGGATTTACAAATTGAAAATCATTAATAATTCTAACCAGGCTGTGATAAATCTGAGATCAGTCTCGATGAACCTGGACACCATTTCATAAATCAAAAAGATTACTTAGGAATTTTTTAAAATCTGACGTCAAAATGTCATGGTTACTAATGGTTTTTGTAGATCTCTTACAGTGATATATCATTTATCTACGCTACATCTAAAATGTGACACCAGGGCAGAAATGTGATGTCTTTAATATCATGAATACATTTTATCCCATAATAAAGGTATTAACAACTTCTTGCTGTGACTTGTACTTGAAGTTCTGTGCCTGATTTAGTGCTATTGTTATCATATTAACTGTTTTCCCCCCAAAAAGCTGCAGGCAAACTGTTGCTTATTTTGTGCAGTGACGGGCTGAGGACCTGCCGAAGCAGAGGATTCCTGGGGCTGGGCTCTTCGCGCCTGCTCCCACCTCCCCGCTGCCCCAGGCCCTGGGCACCGCTGGCTCCTGTGGCACGGCCGCAGCCCGGTGCGGCTCCATGGGGCTGCCCACCGCCGGCTGGCAGGGTCACCCTCTGGGAGGCTTCTCTTCCCACGGGGACGCGGGCTGTGGGTGCACAGGGCCCTGGGTGCGATGGCAGGCGACAGTCTCTGCTTCTGATGGACCAGCCGTCAGCTCTGCCCCTCTCCCTGACGGAACCGGCTTCTGGAAGGCTGGCGACCTTTGGAGCAGGGGCTCCTGTTGCAGGGGCACACGCTGCTGGTGGGTTTTGCCAAGGAGGGGCCACCAGCAGACTACGGTTCGGCCAGCACAGCCGACGCAGCATCTTGCTGTCCCCTTCCGCGGGCGTGAACAGGGAGCTGGGTGACACGCACAGGGAAGGAGGGAGCTGAACACCTCGTGGTGCCAGTAACGCGTGCGAGCACAAGACCGCATCCAGCACACAGCCTGGGTGAGCACCAGTGGCAGGGACATGCAACACGGTGATGAGAAAACGCCAGAGCCAGAACGGAGCTAGCACCTAGGCATGGCTCGCAGCACTGCGTTCTGTTTTATAGTGGTCCTTAAAGAATTTTTCCACTCCTTTTAAGTGAGCTCTTCTGAGAAAAGTTTACCAGACTTATGGAATAAAAACCCAGCAAATAAGCTCCAGAAAATACCCTTCAGACCACTCCTTCAACCAATTAATGAAGCTAATGCTAAAAAATATCGCTGAGGATGTAGGTGACGTCTAAAATAAGGGAAGAAGCTCCACCTATGCCACTGCTTTGGCCGTGGGATCAAGCCCAGCTGTTATTTTGCACAGCCTGATGTGGATGCCCTGATCTCCTTGGTGAAGCTCAGGTTTGTGCTCTAGGATGGGTCTGTATTTCATACCACACCTGGCGTTACCTCTGACTCCAGGCCACAAAGGAAAACCTTGAGGTGGAGGGAAGTTTGCTGGAAGCAAGCGGCAGCCAAAGCCCAGGTCCAAACTTACCCTGAGCACACATAAACCTAGTCTAGCAACTCAACAAACCATTAAAATACCAAAACTTAGTGTTAAAAGAAGGCCTAACAAACATGGAGATGCTTTTCTCATTTCGGAAGCAGCTCGCTCCGTGCTTGTGTGGCAAATGGTGTGGGTGTGCGGAGACTCCGCACCCTGGGCATCCGCACCCAGCCGGGCAATGGTGAGGCGGGTTTACAGCTCTGTAGGGGTGCACATACGTGTGCAGGGGTGCACATACATGTGCTGGTGTGCACATACATGTGCAGGGGTGCACATACATGTGCTGGTGTGCACATACATGCGTGCTCCCACATCCCTCCACCCATACTGAACCCTCAGTGCCGGCTGGCGTGGGGAAAGGCACAGGCCACGGATGCTGTAGCGCAGCACAATGCCACTTCCTACAAAGCGTTGTTGTATTATAAATGACTTTGGGAGACTTTGCTATAAAATGTTACACTGCTTTGGTGCATTCTTTTTAAAAATGAATGGTTCAACTGTTAAAAATTTAAAGACTCATTCCCAGTCTTTTCCCAGTAAGTCCGAACTAGGCTGCAGGGGCATCCTGCCTCCCCGCTTAAAGAGCTATCGGAGCCTAACAGGTAGCTGAGGAATTTAAAGCAAAGCTTTATGGGGAGAGATTACATTCAGAGGTGAACAAATGGCGGTACCAAGTCTATGCAAAGCAAGTGACAAAATGTAAAAATCCTCCCCGCATTTTGAAGGAAAATATATCTTTCTTTCTGCGCGGTTCCCATGAAAAATAGGCTTTTTTATTTCCTTTTTTTCATGCTAGGAAATTAATATTTGCCTTTAAAAAAGATTTGGTGGAGGTTTGCGTGAAGGTCATTAGCAATCTCGCTGGGGAATAAAGAAGGGAATGATTGAAATCTGCATGGGTTTGTTACTCATTTGTGGCTTTGCTTTACACGTAACATTTTTATTAAGAAAATAATACTTTGGGGCTGGTAATTGTGTTGCCAGCTGGGCCGGGGAGGGGAGAGGAAGAAAGCAGAGCACTGAAACCTACTATTTATGTCCCTGCTAGGTACAATTCCAGGCAGGTATATATATGGTAAATCTCCTTGAGCTGTCCCCAAAGTCACCCTGAAGTGCTGCAACTCTTCCCGCGATTGAGCGTGTCCCTGGGGGCCGCAGCTCGGTGGTGGGGCCAGGGCCGGCGGTGGCAGGGCCAGCCCTGCTGCGCTGCGTGCCAGCCCGGGCACCGCGGCACACGGGCACCCCCAGCCCTGCGCGGGGACAACGCGGGGGGACGGCAGCACTGGCCTCCGTCCCCTGGAAGGGGACAAACACCCCCAGGTCCTCCTGGAATGTCAGGCACTTTCATGGCAACTGCTTTTTATCAGGTAGTAAGGTCACCCGTTTCTGTTCTATTTAACCCCAAAACACCCGCGGTTAGGATTCCAGCTGTAAAACCCTGCTATCGCTTGCAAGTCTTCCTAAAAATTAGCATAGCACAGAGCAGATACAATCTGAAGTTGGCTTGTAAAATCTTTTGGAAGGATCATTAAGGGTATTTCATTATCTCCATATTGCCAAGGTCAGGCTGTCCATATTTCCTCTTTAGTGCTGCAATGGGAATATGCCGCGACTGTGGTATAATAGACCAGAAAATGTCCACACTGGGAATGATGGTAAATCAATAAAAACTCATCAATATAACTCCCACTTTCCCAAGGTACTGCAAACAGCCTCAAGTTTGTAATTTACTTACGTATCTTCACCTTTTTCCCAACATTTTTTACACCAACTTCTGAACTTTTTGTCTGTGTAAAATCTTTATGAGAGACAATATATATAAGGGATAAAATGCTTTATTGAAAAGATTATTGATTTTTTCGGCCAAGCTGCTTGTGCAGCAGCTCCACGCTGCTCTCCCAGCAGGGAGATCTGAATTTGAGCGGGGCTGGGGCGGGCAGGTGGGAGGCCAGCAGAGGTGGGCACGGCAGCGCCGCGGGAGCTGGGGAGGGCAGTCCCTGCCGTGGGCACCCCGGCCGAGGGGGGAGAACAAAGGTTTGCAAAGCCAAAGCCACACTGCAGAAGGGGAGAGCACGCTGCACAGCTCGGGCACGGAGAAGAGGGTTACACACGTCTCGCGACTGGCCATTAACGTTACAGTATAGCTGTGCACAGTGCTGTACAAACACCTAAGCGATACCAGGCACGCTTTGGTCCTGCTCCCGCGCGCTCCCTCCCAAAGTGCTCCTTTGGGGTGCTCCTCGGGGCGAGCCCAGAGCCAGGGCAGCTGCTCACATCCCCCGTGCCATGGGGTGGGTGCCGGGAACCGCGGCTGACAGCTCCCCACAGCGCTGCTGGGACTCAGGCGCCTGCGAGACCAGAGCAGCACTTCGGCCCTTCAGGGGCCTCAGTAGAACCTCGAGCAGAAGGAAGGTAAGAGTTGGTTGCTCCTTCTTTCTCCATAGCACCGTGCTTACGCCCTTCTCTCTTTCTTCTGTTTCTGTTTTCTAATTCATCTACTTTCCTCCCTGTCTATTTTTCTACTCTCCACTTTCTTCGGAAAAAAACAACCTCAAAGCATAAATACACTATGTGTTTTTTAGACATCCTCATCACGCAGCATATTCTGCCAGGGACAGCTGGGCAGTGGCTCCCGGTTCCTTCCCAATGCTCAGAGCCAGGGTCCCTGCGGACACGGGCACGAAGCTTGCACTGTGCTGGGTGTCTCGGCTGGAAGCCGGGAGGGCTGTAGTAGCGCATGCGATCCATCCTGATTTTGAGAATGCTGAATTCTTTATTTGAGAATGCTGAATCCTTTATTATGAGCCAACCGCTGAAATAAAACCAATCCCATTTTATTAAAAGCCCAAAGACACAATTAGATCTTGCAGATTATGCAAATGATGTGTAGCCCTCTGACTGTTGGCAATTTGCCGCACAGACCTCTGCGCTCAGCGTTTGGGAAGCCCTGTCTGAACACCGGTTAGAGACCCTTACCCCCTCGCACAGCTCCGCAGCCTGGCGCCCTGATAAATATTCCGCAAAATACGAACAGCCTATTTTCTCTTGCTACTCTGACCTTTTCCCCAAGACGTTAGAATGCATTTTTTTTTGCCAGCTACTGTATGCTTATCCCCAGGGGTCAGGGACCTACAGGGCTCTATTAACTGTCAGTGGGGTTTTTTTCCTGATGTCTGAGTTTACCCATAGCTAAGCTAATGTACTGAAGAGAGTCTTGGCAGGGGCAATAGACATTGTGTCACTGAGGGCATAAAGGCCAAGGAGTGGATGGAAAAACCTGGTGGTGAAACTTAATCAGCAAGTAAAGACCTGAAGCCAGACTGCATTTGATGGGAGGGACCCCACAAACACCTCATGGAAACAGAAGCAGCTGCTTTCCCTTTCCCTTTCCCGCGCTGTTCTTCATCCCGGTCGCCCAGAGCCGGCAGGCAGAGGGTGCTGGTGCTCGCCCAGTGCTCAGCTGGGACGGCAGAGCCGAGCACCCAGAGCCGCGTCCTCCCACAGAGCGCCCGGTTCCCGGCTTTGGGGCTGCCGGCAGTGCTCAGGCACTCGTCTGGGGGATAAGTGCCTTCTCTCATTCTGTCCTCTATTTTCTCATTTTTGACTTTTATGGTTTTTCATTTACAAGTCTAATCAGAGAGAGGCAGCAGGATGGAATAGTGCAATCATTCAACATAGATTAACAATAGAGTCGATGGCCTACAAGTGTTTGCAGCATCCCCTCTGCAGGCTCCTTCCACACCGAGCCAGGAGAGGCCCTGGGAGGCTAACGCAGAAAGAAGCTGCAAATACAAAGCTCTTTCTTGAAGACTTCGGCTAAACACACCTCCTTCCAAGTGGCCCAGCACCTCCTCCCCTTGCAGGAAATTTTCAGGCAAAGACAAGAGAAGCATCTCATTTCATCCGTTTTGGGACAACTTCAAGTACCGCCACTGCTGTGGCCACAGCCCCAAGAGCAGCTTGCCATGGGTGCTGCGAACCCTGAGCCACCACGGCTGGGTCGGCGCGTTGCTGGCCAGACGCAACTGCAGCCGTGGTCCTACAGCACCCGCTGCCGCCAGCGCAGCTCCCCAGCGGGGTGTGCTCCTGCAGGCAGTCCCAAATATACCCTCGGGACTGCTCTTCACACCTCTACCACCTCACCCTCTAGGTTTTCACCTCCAAACCCAATCTTTTGCAGGAAAGAAATAATCTAGTCTAATCATATTGGTAAGAACACACATCACTGGTTGAGTGCGTAAATCCCTGGCGGTGAGACCCTAAAGAACATAACACCCAGGCGAGGTGTGTAATTTCAACCCGCTGCAAAAGTAATTAAGGACACAATTCAGCAAAACACTAAAACCCTGTTTGTTTGGTGTTTTTTTTTTATTTTATTTTAAGCACCTGCGTAAGCACCATATTGAATCAAGACTTAACACTGCTTATCATCGCTCCGTGCAGGGCTGGCACAGCCAGTATTGCCCTTGGCCGTGAAGCAGCAGCAGGGGAGAAGGTGAGCCTCCCGGCACCGCACCGCGCTGCTCCTCAGCCCCGCTGCCCTGCGCTGTGCCGGCACCGCTGGCACGCAGCCCCTCGGCCCGTCCTGCTCAGCCGTCCCGCTCCGCTCGTGACACAAACTGGCTTTCAAAGCCTAACAGACTAAAACCGGGGCTTTAAGAGCAGTCTAAAGTTAAAAATAGTTGACATTTTAGAAGTGACTGCAAGGTAAAATTCAAGCTTCCGCTAGGTTTGTTATCCGTCGGAAAGCATTTTGAAAAAGAAGTGTGCAAAACGTGATTGCTGCTAAAGACCCCAGCTGGAAAAAAAGGTCATGTTTTTATCAGTGCTGTATACCTAATAAAATATAATAGATTTACTATCAGTTGAAGAATAGATTGGTAAACACAGTAAATTAAATCCTATGATGAAGTTTATTAAACTTCAAGGCAGTGCCTACTGAGACAGGAAGGATGGAAGTTATCGGAAATTCTGAGCCTGCCACCTTCATCTTCCATGTTATTTTAAGCTGCTGTTGCCCAAAAAGGTGCAGGCTGTGGTACCTGAATATATACAGACATGCCAGCTCCATGATGCGACTCACTACGCCTGGCCCATAATTTACCAGCTTTAACCCTCCTGTGAAATGACATCTATATAAATATTGTTAATAGCACTAACATAATGTTAAGTCAGGTTTTACTGGACTCCCTCATACACCCTTTGGATTTATTAGCTATAGGATTTGAAGTAAATTTTTATTAGCCCAAGTTAAACCCAGGTACCATGGGCTTGGCATTTGGGCTTTCTTTTCCCCCATCTTTCTTCCTTTATCTGAGCCCTGGCCCCCTTTTTGCAGCCCAGTGCTTCCTCCCTCAGACTGAAATGTCCTCGGATAAATCTTACGGAATGAAATATTTATTAATTTTCCTAACCAATGTTGATCTCATAAATTACCAGGACTTTTTCATGAAATGGTTATTAACATCCATGGCTGTATGTTAATGGCTTATTGACCAAATATGGGATAATTAGACCCTAGGAGCACTGGCCACTGTGATCTATGAGAAGCAAATTTGGCCCTTATTACACCAATGACCTATTTAATATCTACTGATGAATTTAAGGTAGAATCACAGGCAGAATTTGTTTCAAGGAGCTGCCCTCCAACTAATGAGCAGAGAGATTCTTGTATAAAATCTATTGATCCAGAAAAAAATATTAACAAAAATCATTTTTTGTAACTGATGATTAATTGGCTAAATAAGTGTTAGACTGAGATACACCAAGAAAACACTGGTAACCAGATATTTCCTGGGATTAACAAAACAGCGAGTGCGTTTGACTAGAGGCCCCTGCCTTCTCTCCCAGCTTTGAAGGATTTAGGTCCTAATTTATACTGTGAAGATTTATACCCGTATTTTCAGAGAATTTAAAACATTTATCCATGCTGCAGTTTCAGGAACAACTGTTTAGACCTGGTGCAAACGAGCGAGCTGTGTTTGGTTTAAGTTCCTAAGAACGCTGCGTGTTGGAAACGGGAGAGTTCGCATGCTGCACGCTGCTCAAGGAGACCCTTTCCTCTGTCATCTCACAGTGTTTAAAAATCAAATTAAAGACAAAAGAAAAGAAGTCAAAGCAAAGGCAGAAAGGAAGGCTATAGCCTCATTGTAGGCAGGATGCACAAGTCTGAAAATTAAGTTTTTCAGTTTCAAAATTAAGCCGCTGATGTTTTTGTGAATACAAACCAATCCCTCAGCTGATGCAGCAAACGGACATGCACTCTGGGCCTTTGACCCAGAAAGGCTTCTGTAGAAATACACGCGCTGGGAACTGTTACAGGCACATCTCAGCCAGTGGAGAGGACTGAGCTGAATTCCTCATTGTTCTGGATGCAAAGAAATGCAACGTAAGCAGCGGAAGGCGCTGGCGCGGTGGCTCCGCGGGGCTGCGCCTGGCGGGCGCTGCCAGCCGGGCTCCCTTCCACGGCTCCTCGCCTACTCCGGCTCCCAGCACCCGGCACCAGCCGCTTCCCCAGCTCGCCCGCTGCTCTCCCAGCCTGCGGCGGCACAAACGAGGAGAGACTAGTTTGGCAGGTCATCCCCGAGATCCTAATACAACTGATGAGGGAGAGGAAACAATTTATTGCCCCAAATAAATGCTATAGTTCCAAATATCAGGCAGCTACTGCTCTTCTACCACTCGCTAACTTTTAGGTCCCGTGCAACTGCTAGCAGCGATTCAGGTTCTTTGTAAGGAGGGATTAACCCAGTGCTGCAAACAGAAGTGCTGCGAATTCTCACAATTCAGACCTTGCCAAAGCTCCAGGACACCGCAAGTGATTTTAACCTCCATTGCATTTTTAAAAAAAAAAAAAAAAAAAAAAAAAAAAAAAAAAAAAAAAAGACTTCCACAGCAGTTCCTCCATTGAGGCTGCACGAAGCAGAGCTTTCCGGGTCAGGACAAGCTCAGGCTCCCGGCCGAGGCCGGGCACTCGCTGGGGTGTGGAAGCCCCGCAGAGCCCGCGCCGCAGCCTCGCTGCTCGGACACGCAGGTTACTGCCGCAGCGCATCACTGCGGATAGCGTAAATCCAGTAATAAATATGGAGTGCAGGAGTAGACTGCGAGGAGTAATTCACAACAGCTATTGTACCTCTCCAATTCACTGTACTCGGGGAGATCGCCTGGAGGTAGATAGCGGAAATATTAGAAGGCAAAATAAGAAGGAAGTTTCCCTAACTGAGATGAGGACAAGCTTTATAGGCTAATGAAGGAACCGATGACACAGACAAAAGAAAAATACCACAAGAGACAAAAAGGAAGAATTAATACATGAAAAATGAAAGCAAGCAGATTAAAAAATAGAAAGCTACCAGCACTCCCTTTGCTCACATATTATTCCCTAATTACAGACAAGGAGCCAGGGGCTGCAGTCAGACACACTGTTTTAATCATTTTTATACCTTTTTCCTGCTTCTTTTGCCCTCTCTTAAGGAATCTACTAACGGCCATCACCGGAGATGGATGGACGGACAGACAGACAGCAACGCACCCAGGGCTGCAGGCATGCTCAGCAGAGGTCCCATCCCAGCCCAGGCTGCAGCCGCCACTGTGGCTCTTCCTCCATCCACCTCTTCCTCAGCTGCACTAGGATGAGAGCCAGCCCCTGTTGGCTGATGGGTTTTTAACAGCTCCCCACCTCCCAGATTGCTTGATTGCAGGCAGGTGAAGTGGGCATCGAGCAGAGTGACTCGTGCAGGACCAGGGCTGACACTACCTGGGGAGGAGGAGGTGGCCTCTGGACCTAGCCCATGTGCAACCAAAATACCAAAGGTGATGAGAGCACGACCCACGGGGGCTGCCCCAGCAGGGGGCTGGGAGCCTTCCAGTGCCAAGGGCAACTGAGACCCAAAATGTTGAAACCCTGGTCTCCAGAGCAGAGCGAAGATGTCTCAGGCCCAGTCCCACAGCTCCCGTCCTCGCACCGCCTGACCGAGCACCCACATCATGCTGTTTCCTGCACGGAGTTTTAATACCAGCCCATGAACAGCGAGATTTAAAAACTAAATACAAAGGAAAGAAAAACATCTTCCTTTCCACTATCTATGGAGTTCAAAAGAAAAATGCTGTAGATCTTCCCTGTTTTCTCGCAAAAACGGTGTCAATTTTGAAATGGATCACCTGGCTGCGCCGGGCTCTGCGGTGGCAGAGAATTCCTCTCTCCCTGCCTGTCCCCGCCAGCCTGCGCGCTGCTACCTCTCAGCACCTCTCCCACCCGAAACTCGCTCCTTCTGCTTGTGACAGGGCGTAAGAAAGAATAGGTGCAGATTTTAACCTCTGTAATAGACACTAAATCACATATATTTGTTTTCCTCTATGCTGGGAAAATGTCCCCAAGGAAGCATGTTAAATTTGGGCTTTAAAAGCACCAATTTAGCTATTATGAGTTTTCTATGCTTTTTCTATTCAGGGAATGTTTGGCTTGAATACAGTATGTAGAAGAAATAAGATCAGCTCAACTGTTTTAAAGCTGATTGACACCTTGGGTTTTTTCCCTTGTAATCTGAAGCGAAAGGAAAAAATATAAAGGGAACCAGACACTCATTTAAAAGAAATTATTTCCTTGCCTACAGTCCCTGATCAGGGCTGCCTGTGCAGGGAGAATGAGATCTCATAAAAAGCCTTTCGTGGGTTCTTTTTCACATCATTTCGGTTCAGGTTTTGGTGGCAGATGAACTGTATTTCATCAGAGTTTAGAGGAAATTCAAAGCGAAGTTAAGGAAGTTGCTGTAAATGAGAAAAAAAATTCCCAACAAACCCTTTCATTCTAGCTTAACATATCAGCCAAATCAGGAAACAGCTGTAGCAGAAATATTGTTTTTAATAATCGGAGAAAGCAGCGGAGACGCAGCTTTTGTTGGAACAGTGACCCCCAACGGTGAGAGCGACTCGGGCTGCGGAGGATGAGGAGGCCCTGGACGGGGTGGAGGAAGAGGGTCCTGCTGACAGCCCAGCCGGGCCAGGGTGCGCCCTGGGCCCCGTGTCCCCCTGCCCCAGCACCCACCGCCCGGCCCTCGCCCCCAGGGGCAGCCCCAGCCCCGCGGGCTCCTCCTGGGGACGCAGCTGTGGGGGCACACGCGGGCTGGTGGCCCTGTGCCCCCTCGGGAAGTTTCCCCTGCGGAGGCTCTGGCGGGCATGGAGCCCCCCGACACAGGGCGTCCCGCTTCCACCAGAGCTCCTGCTGCCTGCGGACACCGTGCTGGGAGCTGGGACGACAGCTCTGGGGCCCAGCTCTGGCGGGAGGCAGGCAGCGGGCGCGGGGCTGCGCGGGGTCCCGGGGGGGTGAAGACGGAGCACCCTGACGTGAGGCGCTGCTGGCCCGAACCCGCCTGTGCGCCCCACGGCCATGCGGGGTGGGTGAACATCGGGGCAGCACGGCGGGCACGAAGCGAGGGCGTGGGGATAGAGAGAAGCCCTGCAAAGCCGGTGCCGGGGTGTCTGTTGGGAAGGCAAGGGGGGCCTGACGGGAGCGGGGGCCACGGTGGCTCATGGCCAGCGTGGAGGAGGTGGGGTGGCCTGGGAGCAGCCCTGAGGGGGGCTCCTGGCGCAGAGGCTCTGCAGGAGGCAGCCCCGACCTGGGGACCCCGGCCCCGTCCAGAGGCCAGGTTTCTCGCTGCTGGGTGGGGGCACCCGCTGCTGGGGGGCACAGAAATGCCCTGTTGCTTCTCCAGCCCCGTGAGCGCAGAGCCCGAAGCCCCAGCGGCGGCGCGCGCTCTTCTGCGCTGCGGTGCGCAACACGTTTCGATGGTTTGGCTTGGGCGACCGCGAGGGCGGAGGACGAGGAGCGGGACGTTTCCTGCGAACAAGAAGAACAAGGGACAAGAAGTTGCAATGGCTGCACCAAGGGGCCTCCGCCCGGCCCTTGAATTTTTGTGTCTGTGCGGCTGCAGAACTGGAAGTGCCCGATGCGCTAGGTGCAAATATTGCTTTTCTTTCTGGTCAGTACTCATAGTCTTGTGGTTGAACGGTTTGTTTATCCTGACAGAATGTCATCTGGCTTGGCTTTGATTTTGCAAATAATCCACCTCCAGCTATGAATGCTCTCACTCCGAGATAGCCTTAACTTTCGTACCGCCATAGGGCATGGGATGATTTCATGATGGTTAAGGGGAGATGAAAGGATTTTTGCCCTTGTCCTTTTCCCTTGTTTTGAGAAGAAAACAATAAAGTTTAAGCCTTCCCACGGAAAATTTGTAAAAATGTGAGAAGACAGTAGAGACCAAATAATTATCCATAATCAATACAGTTAAAGTCAATGGACTCTGCGTGTCCTCTTCTAATAGACTTGGTTCTGGGTTGTACCTTGACAGTTTATTTAGAAATATGAACTCTGTAAGGAATGGCTATTTGACTATGTAATCTTGTTAAACTCATAAATTCGGTTGGTCTGAAGTCTGTATCATTGAAGCCAGCTGGAACTAAATGTTTTGATAGCTAAAAAATGGTTCATTGAAGAAAATTCTGAAATAATGGGACTAATAAGTTGCCAAGAGAACTGTTTACATGGGCCTAAGTGAAATTATCATAAGACAAGGGGAAAAATTTTTGACCCACATCTTACATTCTTGCTTAGTCAAGTTATGCAGGCAAATAGCTTGTATAATGGGACATATTTATAAAATAAAGCTGATTAGTGATGTTGGTGTCTTATACAACCTATGTCCAGCATTAAATCAGATTAATTTATAGGTGATTTTGTTGATGAGCGCACACTGATGCTCCCATGGTGTGAATTTCAATAACTTGCTTTCCTCTTTGGAATCCATAATTCTATTATTTGAGACACTTCATTGTTATAGATAACACATTTTAAGTGATATTATTTATGCCGTTTCATCTTGTCACTTAGGTTCTTGCTCAAGTTCATTAATGTATTGTGCTCCTCTCTGTACAAGAGGGTGCAGTGAGAGCAATTGATTTTAAGTCCACATAATGACTGATGATATCACGCATGTTTACCACTTTGACACTGCAGACTAGATGCTAATGCTGCAGAGATAAACATGATGTCATTTTATGCAATTAAACACTTAATATACAGCAGGTAATGATTTGGTAAGCTTGGCACATGCAAGCAGTGGCTTTTAATCTTATTAACAGGGGTGGGATGACGCCACAAGTGATATACACATACCCAGTCTGTATCAATAAAAAAATCTTTTACAGGCTTGGGTCATTCTGCTGTGATAGGATGAAGATACCTAAAATATGTCCCTAGGAGCTCATGAGCAGCTTTTATAGGGTCTAGGAAGAGATGTCAGATTTGGACCAGCCTGGAAACAAACAAGGGAATTGTTCCTTATGTACCTGCGTCCTCTCCCCATGCAGCGGTTGCAAGCAGAAAGGCTGGGTTGGTCACTGCCTGCTGGCACTGCACGTGCCCCAGAGCGTGCGAGCACGGGGTGAACCCTGGCACGCCAGTGTCCCACTGCCTTCTCTAACCCTCTCTGGCCCTTCTCACTGCTGCTGGGAGTCCATCTGTGGAAGCTTCTCGATGACCACACCACCCATGCTGTTGATTTAGGATTGTGTCCTGCTCTCTAGGGGTAAATGTCTCAGAAATGCCCCTCAATCTGCCGGACGGCCGCAGTCCTGCCCCTTCTCCGGAGCGGAGCATCCTCTGCTGCTCTGTGTGGCTCTGCTCTCCCTCCTGCTGCAAGTGCCTTCAGTGCCCAGGAGCCGCTCAGCGTTTGCCTCAGCTCCACAGATGCGGTAGCAAATGGTCTCCTTCCACAATAGTCAATATTTCCCAGCTTTGACAGATTAGCTGGAGTAATCACAGATTTTATGTGGCACAATTAACATATCTTTGCTTTATAGCTATTGCACACGAATTTGTCTGTGATAAGCAAGGTCAAGCTGTGCACCAAGCCAGCACCATCCTTTAGGGCAGGTCCCACGCTTGCACCGCTGCCTGGCAGCAGACGTTGGCAGGCGGCCACGTGCCGAGTTGCTTCAGTAACTCAGCAGCGCGTTGACTGCAGCACAAGCTTCTCCAGCGCCTGTAGAAATGCCGCCTCTTCCCCGTGGTTGTGTACTTCGGAGGTGGCAGGTACAGGTTTTAAGACCTGCTCACTGTATTACTGGAAAACATGGACCAACGCAGTGATTCTGTACGCGTTTCTGGACTCTCATCAGTTTTGGAAGAAATGCTTGCAACTAGAGATGCTTCAGCTGAAGGAGGAGCTGAAGGAGCTGAACCAGCTGGAACTCACTGGTCAGACCCCATTTGTGCAGCCCGGTCTCTGTGGGCACCTGTGCCACCCTCCCTCCTGCGAGAAAGGCAGTTGCTCTGCCCTGCTGCCCTCTCTGACAGATGCCGCAGTCCCACTGACCCCTGTCACGGCTCACCCCTTTCCCACTTCCCTGAAATCAATTATCTGCTCTGCGCTGCTCCATATTCATCAGGGCTCCAGCCATTTGACCTCTCCAGCCGGAGTGCTGCTTCCAGGCTTTGGGGAGGAATGGCTCTGTCTTTGCTAATCAAGCAAAGAGGGGTCAAGCCAAGAGGGATGGGGGGGGGCTCCAGGGCTGGTTCTGCTCTTCTCTGGGGTGCAGTGGTGCCTCTGCCTTGCTCCGGAGCCACAGTAGTGTTGAGCTGCTCATGTGTGAGAGCAGAGGTGCTGACAGTGCCCCAAGGTGTGACTGGCTGTGGTGGAACACGTGCGCCTTGGTGGGGAGAGGGTGCTCCTGGAGAAGGAACAAAAGGAGTTGAATACATCAGGGAGCACCGACAGAGTCAAGGACAACAGTTGGGTTTCACTCCCCACACCTGGAGCAGGGACCTCCTTGCTCCCAGCAGCTGCGGGTGCTTCCGTGGTGCCCGGTGTCACGCCAGCCCAGAGGCTGCCCAGGGGCTGGGGCTGTACCCCACCCTGCATGGCAGAAAGTGCACAGCCCCTGAATGGGGCTTTCTCCACTTTTTATTTCACAGGCTGGGCCCCAGAATTAACCCCAACAGCTGTCACAGAGAGTGTCATGCTTTGTGCTTCATTTACTCTCAAATAAAACAATATCCATGTGACAGGGGATGGTGAGCCATGAGTAATTCAGCTCCCTTTGCAAAGCAACGCGCAGCCCGTGCTCGTCGCTCCAGCCCCTTCCATGCCCCTGCGGCAGCAGGACAGGCAGCTCCGTGCTGCCAGGACCATCCCTGCCCACCGCTGCCATGGCTGCCCTGGCCTCTGGCCTCTGGCCACCCTGGCTGAGCTCTGGGGCAGAGGCAGGAAGGTGTAGAGCAGAGATGTATCACGCATCATGAGGGGACACCCAGCACCGAGCACAGCTTGGTGCTGCGGTAGCCATGTCCCTGAAGTCACCGCCGCATCGGTGCTGCTTGTCGGAAGCGGGGACAGGGCTGGGGACCAACTCCCCACCCCTGTGGAGGCTCTCGTGCTGTGCCCAGCGCCTTTGCTGAGCGCCACGGGAGCAGGACCCGCTGCCAGCCCTGCTGGGACCGGGCTGCAGGACCTGATGGAGAGCAGGGCAGCAAGGGAAGCCCTGTGGGCAGGAGGGAGTGGGTGACACCGGGGCTGGGCGCTGCCGTCGAACAGAGACGAGCTGAACGCAAAGCCTCGGTCACATCGGCACTGAGCCCCGTGGTGCTCCGCAGAAGATGGTGCTGTTTCTGGACGGCGTCCCAGAGCCTGGCTGCACGAGCACCTGTCCCTGTGCTGCAGCGGGGGCTGAGGCTGGACCTTTGTTTCTCTTTTAGGTTTCCTTTCCAAACAATGGCACCTGGGCTCATGTTTGGATTTCATTTCGTCTTCTTTCCAAAGTCTCTGGGACGCGCCTGGGTTAATATTATAGTTTATCAACAATCAGCGCTCAAGAAATAGGCTCTCTTTGGGTGATATTTAATGAGCTTGGAAATGAGAATATTGCTGTGCTGTTGTAGTAGACAGGAATGAGAATTTTAATGAGGGTTTATGTTTAATAAAAGGTTAATAAATTTTAATTAAATTAAACCAATAAAGTTCAATATTTGCTTAGCATATCAAAGTTCTGTTTGGCGTGGTGGTGTGTGAAATGCTAGCTCACACTCTGCTAACACAAGGGTCTGCCTCCTGCTTGCACCGGCATCGCCAGCTCCGGCAGAGCAGCTGTGGGAAAAACCTCTGGCTGTGGGAAGGGACTGTAGAGATGTTTGAATTTTGGTCTATTTTGCAGGTGGGTCATCACCAGAGGTACCAATGGACCCTCCTGGCTGACAGACCCCCACATTTGCTGGCAGTTGATGCTCAACTACCTCCGATGTGCCAGAGCGGACTGGTGCACACAGAGCACCGTGCTCCGGCGCGAAACAGCTTCTAGGTTGAGGAACGCGTTTGCTGCTCGTTTGCTCCCTTGGAAACCCCATGGGGTTTCATATTCAACAAACTTTTCTTTAGTTTCATGTTTAAAAAAAAATGAGACCTATCTCTGTATTATAAAAGACTATTTCAAGACAAATTTTAAAGAAAATTTGAAATAAATCCTGTTTAGTTGTGAATGCGGTGAAACAGACACCAGTCTGACAGTGTAACGGTTTCCCAGGCCTGCGCTGTGAGCAGCACATGGCGCTGAGCCCGGCCGCCAGCTCCGCGCTCGCTTCGCCGGTCCAGTCGCCGGCCCGGGCCCTGCCCAGGCTCCAGAGGGGAGCCAGGGGTGTGGGGGGCCTGGCATGGCACTGATCCCTGAGCTGGGCACAACCTGCCGGGGCCATGAGCTGTGCAGTGTGGCCCTGGCACGACAGAGGCGTTCCGATGCCGTGGGCTGGGCGCAGGGACGGGCGCAGCCCCGTATCCCTGCGGCAGCTCCCGGCTGTGGCTGGCAGTGACCCGGTGGCCTTGCACAGGCCCTCCAGAGAGAGCCTGAGCACCGCTCTGCCATTGTAAGCGAACAGCTGGCATGGAACATGGCTTAATTGTTTACAGGGTCCTAAGCCAGATGTGGTGCGCGCCCCCTGCGCCGGGTCACAGCTAATCAGCCTGGGAAGGACAGGGGACGGGCAGCTGACACAGCTCCCGTGTGGCAGCAGCCAGAGCCTGGCACAGCCTTTGGCGCAGGCAGAGTGAGCAGCTGGTGTGGCATGGCATGGAACGGCACGGTGTGGCATGGCACGGCACGGTGTGGCACAGCACGGCATGGCGTGGCACAGCATGACATGGCATGGCACGGCACAGCACGGCACAGCATGGCATGGCGTGGCTCAGCACAGTATGACGTGGCACAGCACAGCATGGCATGGCACCGCACAGCATGGCACGGCACGGCACAGCACAGCATGGCGTGGCACCGTCAGAGCACTGTGCAGCCCTGGTGTTCATGGTCTCCCTCAGGCAGCCGGGGTGGCACAGCAGAGTCGCTGTGGGCAGTGGCATTGGTGGCTGTTGCTGGCATTGGCGAGACCCAGAGCGCCATCGGGGCCATGACAGAAGCTTCCCTTCTGCGGGGGCTGTCAGCGGCTCCTGCCCTGGCACACGACACCCCTGCTCCCCATTCACTGCCGTGGGCAACACACATCAGCACAAAGTGTGAATCCCACTGGATCAGAGGCTGGGAGCCCCTCTGCTGTGAGGACAGGCTGAGAGAGCTGGGGGGGTTCAGCCTGGAGAAGAGAAGGCTCCGGGGAGACCTTCCAGCCCCTTCCAGTCCCTCAAGGGGCTCCAGGAAAGCTGGGGAGGGACTCTGGAGCAGGGAGGGAAGCCATGGGATGAGGGGGAAGGGTTTTACACTGAAAGAGGGGAGATTGAGATGGGATATCAGGAAGAAATTCTTTACTCTGTGTGTGGTGAGCCCCTGGCCCAGGTTGCCCAGAGAAGCTGTGGCTGCCCCATCCCTGGGGGGGTTCAAGGCCAGGTTGGACGGGGCTTGGAGCAACCTGGGCTGGTGGGAGGTGTCCCTGCCCAGGGCAGGGGGTGGGACTAGATGGCCTTTAAACTATTAAACTTTAAACTCCAACCCAAACTATTCTATGATTTGCAAGAAATGGAAAAGCTCAGGGTTTATTTCAGAGCAATGTAGGTGGATAAAGCCACGGCTTTGTGTCAGCTGCCAGTGCTGTCCCGGGAGCCCGTCGCTGCTCAGCCCCTCTGCTGACTCCAGAGGAGGGTCTGGGCTTCAACTCTTGGTGGGAACCGTCCTGTCCCGGCATGGAGAGGGAGAGTGGCAGGCGGGGAACCGATTAAGAAATGTCATTAGGAGGCTTCACAGGCAATAAATGTATTTCTTCTAAAAGAACTGGAGGAATATTTGGATTATTACATTTATTAGAGTGCTCAGCAAATGTGTTACACCCATATGACAAATAAATGTGATGGTTTCAGATTTCATTAGGCAGCCCCGGGCAGCTCTGCTTTGTCCCAGCCACAAATGAGCAGGGTCTCTGTCATGATTCCTTAATGGTCATTTTTGCATCAGTAGTAATGAATGTGCCGAGCGCAGTTGTTACGTCCCTTAACTCTCGCCCAGCGCCGAGGCCGTGGTGCCGGAGCTGCCGGGGTCCGGGCACAGCTGGCGGAGGGAGCAGCCACTTCGGTCCAGGGGAACCAGTTTGCAGGATGAGGTGCTTCTGCGTCCCCGAAGAGCGATGGCAGCGAAGGCAAGGGGGCTCCGGGCACCCAGCATCGCCTCCACCGGCCTTGCCAGGGCTTGGGGCCGGATCCTCGCTGGCAGGAGCCTCCCGGTGCAGGGCCAGTGTTGCCGGAGCCCCGCACTGTCTGCAGGGAGTGCAGGAGAGCGGGGGGTGGAGAGGGACAATAATTGCTCTTTTTTTTTTTTTTTTTAAATTTACCAGTGTCAAAACCAATCTGAGCAGCGGATGCATATATTTAAATTAAAAGTAATTAAAAATGTGCTGCCAGAAAAATGCATGATGGATTCAATGTAAGAAAATGAAGTAATAAAATACTTTATGGATTAACTCATATCAGACTGTTTTGCAAATTTATTTTTCATTATGATACATCCATATCAGATAATGTCTGAATTTATTATGCTGCCTTCAGGCAGGCAGTGTCTGAAACCTTCGCAGCCCCATTTGGGTCCCGGTGACTGGTGAGCAAGGTTTCTGTCATCATTTCTTAGTGGTCACTTCACCTCAGTAATAATGAACGAGTCAAGCAGGGCTGTTATTTTCTTTAATCTCTTTCCTCATATTAAAAAAATACAGCCAGCCACATCATTATTGCAGCAGGCCCAGAGGACTATTTCCAGGTCATTACTCCAGTTCGTCTGAGCGTCTCAAGGTCCTAAAGGGTTTGGGGTTATATGCAATAAGGCGTTCGTCGACAACATTTCCCTTGAGCCCTAGGTGTTAATGAGAAAGATTTTCCATGTGGCTGTTAACACTGTGCGGTTTAAGAACTCACAAAGAAAATGGGATTTCCTACTTCAGCTTTCTGTCTCGTTGCGGATCTTTTTGTTTGCATACCGCGGGAGGGTATTTACCTCTCTAATTGCTTGAATTCACATGGTTATTTTTCTAGAGGGGGAATCTTAACCGTGTGCAGGGTAGATTTCCATGAGCCAAGTTTGAAATTTTCTGGTTTATTCACTTTTAATTGTCCCCATATTATTCTCACGGAATATTTTTTTTCCTTCGTGGAGAGATGAAATGTCAAATTGCAAACCTACAACAAGGCTAATGCCACCAAAAATTCCATTTTTTGCCCAAGACAGAGGCCTGATGTCGTAATAAGCATTTGAATGTTATAACAGGGTTATAGATTGCAGTTTGGTGCCTCCATGCTGCGTCTCACGGGACAGCCCTGTAAAGCGATCACAGGACTGGAATGTGCTGCTGAAAAACCTCGAGACTAAATGAGACCATCCAGGGCTGAGTCCCAAACCCCGGGCAGGGGCACGGCCCCACCAGGACCCCGCTGTGGGGCTGAGCCACCCCAGGGTCTGCTCAATGCCGGGCTGGGCGCGGGAGGAAGCGCTGGAGGCCATGGCCGGGGCCTCGGGGCTGCGGAGCGAACGCTGCCTTTGGCACCCCTCACCCAGCTGCTGCTGGGGGGCTCCCCATGCCCGGGGGGCAGGGACCTGCCCTGTGTCCCCAGGTGGTGCCAGGAGGCGGCTGGAGCCCCGAGCCCCCGCTTGCATGGGCGGATCGGGGGATTTCCAAACTCAAAGGCTTAAACTTTCTAACTTTTCACAAATATTTTTGTCTGCTCAGCATCTTCAGCTATTTACAAACCAGAGCCCGCTGCATTTGTGGTGTGCTTTTAGAGCTGCTATGAATTTCAAAATGTGTAAAAATGACAGAATATTAAAAAAAGCATTGATTTTCCTATTTATTTTTATGCATTTTATTAACTAAAACACTTTAAAGTGTAACCACTGTGTATTAAATTTACTCTGCAATATTGGATATGAAACTCAAACAATAAACCAAATTGAATTCTTTATAAAGCAGAAATTTAGAAAAAAATACAATTAGAAATGCTGCCTGCGCTGCCAGGCAATGGCTGCAGAACGTTGTCCCTGCGGATGGGGCCCGGTGCCGGCTGCCCTTTCCTGGGCAGGATTTTGCCGAAGCTTCCCCCACAGAAGTTCTTTACGGAGTCACGAACAAGGAGATAATGCACCAAGAGCCATATAGATAGTTTTAGGCAGTTTGTATCTGAAGACAGGCCTGGAGCCAAGATACGCTGTTATGTTAACAATTTTTATAAGCACTTACTCAGAAAATCTGAGCTCCTTTATACTCCGGACCAAAGGCTTGAAATTGTCTCACCCCGTCCTCAGAAAGGACAATTTTGAAATTCTTTGAAAATCTACCATAGTTTAGTGAAAGCACGCTGCTTTGAAGCTCTGGTTTTGCTCATACTCAAGTGAATTTTGCAATAAAACTAATTCCAACTATGGAGAGATTTTGGTGTATGTAGGCATGCTCACATCCCACAGACCTCACAGCCATTTTATCATTAATTTTTAAAAATCCTTTGGAATAGCAACGTAATCCCACCAGGAATGCAATCGAGTGGGGCCCCGTGCTTGGAACATGTGCAAGGCTATAGAAATGCTAAGTGTTCTGGGAGGAAAAAAAGCATCTTAATCCAGGTACTCAGAGTTACTGAATACATATCAATTTTCCCCTTAACCTGTTCTTTTAAAGCTGTGCAACTGCACAAATCTAGTTATTAGCAAAACTTAGATGTAAAAGGAGTGCAGAGGCATAAAAATATCTTGGTTCCCCAACGGGGATAATATTAGCACGTCACTGTGTAGCGATATTGTGCAGG
Organism: Chroicocephalus ridibundus; assembly: GCF_963924245.1. Classification (NCBI taxonomy): domain Eukaryota; kingdom Metazoa; phylum Chordata; class Aves; order Charadriiformes; family Laridae; genus Chroicocephalus; species Chroicocephalus ridibundus. The sequence continues at coordinate 7,791,482 of NC_086298.1, read as the reverse complement.
AGAGTTTAATTTGCGTTTGAGAAGCCCTTGCGTTACGCTGCTGAGCATCGGGAAAAGCCGATGAGGAAATTCACAATCTGTGTTCAGCGCCAGGTTTGCATAATCCGGGGTCACCCGGCACCTGCTGGCTGAAGAGAAAATGTTTGTCCAGGTCCGAGCAGCGAGGGAGGCTCTGCTTTTGTATCGCTTCAAAAAAATGCAGGTTACGTGAACAGGTCGCTACAGCCGCGTGGCAACGTGCAGACAGTGGGGCTCTGGGGTGCAGGGCAGCCCGAACCCCTGTGCTCCAGGGTTTTAAAGCGCTCTTGGCTTGGTAACTGAACTGGCGGCGACGGCCTGTGGCTTTTCCGGAGGAGCACTGGGATGCAGCATTGGGATCGCAGCCGGAGTCGCGGGGTACGAGGTGCAGGGCAGCCCCTGGCACTTTTCCGGAGGAGCACTGGGATGCAGCATTGGGATCGCAGCCGGAGTCGCGGGGTGCGAGGTGCGGGCGGCCCCGGCGCGGGCTCACGCGTGCGCAGGCTCTCGCTGTGCCCTGCAGCAGCCGCAGCCCGGCAGGGCCCCCGCCGCCGCCCCGCACACGTGCGCGCGTGCCACAGAGAAATCCGTCTTGGCCTTAATGAGCCCGCGGTAGCCAACCTCCCGCCCACACCTGTTCTTTTAAATCTGCATTACGGTGCAAACCTAATTAAGAGCAGATTTTAGAGGCAAGCTGCACGCATGGGCACCGAGTACCGCAAGCTGGAATACAAAATCTATATATAGATCCCTGTATCTTCCTGACTCTAAATAGGCTGCACAACAGCTATTTTGGGGAGGAGACGCCTGCGGAGAGCTGGCCCGGGTGAGGGAGGAGCGGGAGGACAGCGGGGCCCAGGTAGGCTCATTAATGCGCCTGGCCTTTTCAGGGAAGATTTAGAAGGACTCTGTAATCTGCAAATTCTAAAGAGCTGACGGAGACAGTTATTAAGGGCTGGTAGGTGATGGCTGCTCCCTGTGTTATTAAAGTGCTAAAAGATTATGTCTCTGATAGCTGTGTGCTTACAGTGTCCTTCATGACCACTTCCACAGGGACACGGGCAAGGAGAAAGGCAGAGGATCGATAAAAGGATATTACCACTGGGCCAATCCCAATAATAAGAGAGGTGATATATACACACCATTTAAATTGTCCAACACATTTAATGTTCATTAACACTAATTTTCACAGTGCTGGTGTTTAACATATTATTGCAATGAAATTAATAAAAAATACCCCACAGGAAATATAATTTAACTGTTTATATACTCACCTTTTGATTGCCAATTTCCTGCCGAGCTCCGCTCCCGCACCAGCGTCTGCAGGAAACAGCAGCCGAGGGAGCCGGTGGCCAGGGCCGGGGAGGTCCCCGGAGCCCCGTGTCCCGCAGCCTCGGCGCGGCACAGACCCCCCAGAGCCAGGAGAGACTGCGGCAGAGCCAGCACCGCCAGCACGGCGGGCCCACGGCCATCAGGGATGGGGCGAGGGTGCAGCGACCGGCTCAGCCCTGGGTTTCCCCGGTGTCTTTTCTCCTCCTTCTGTACTTCCCCTCTCTCAGAATTTCCCTTTCTTCTTCTCCTTAAGAACTGCCTCAGGATCAGATGGATGACTGTTCGTTATCCTTGTGAAAAATCTCGACTTGGATTTGTTTTAGTGTATGGGCATCTTTCGCTTAACAGGGAAAAAATAAACATGCAATAGTTTTGTTATTATGCAGTAATTACTGGGGAATTACGTATTTATTTATCTCTTATGAAGCACATGGAAATTGTATTTGGCCACAGTGTATAAATTGTGGTATAATTACTATAAAATTTATAGTTTTTATACTTCCAACAAGTTAGCTTTTAAATCACACAACCCCCATGTAAATACTTTAAAATTATTCAGTAATTACTTATTTACATTGTAATTAAAATAAGTAATTAGCATACATTTACAGAGGATTTACATACTTATTTGTGAAAATAGTTCCTTGGCAGATGCAAAAGAAATCTTTAGCTGATCATAAAAGAAATAGAAAATATATGTGCATGGAGAAGGAGACTTCTCAGCCGCCTGACGGCACCGGCTCCTGCAGGGCTGGATTCACTGTGCCCGTCCCGGCTGGGCCGCAGGCGCTCCCCGGCCAGGCGCAGGGAGGCTGAGAATGGGCTGAGCACCGGTGCTGTGGCACGCAGGACCTGGCTGAGCGCCGGTGCCCGTGGCACGAGGCACCTGGAGCAGCCAGCGCTGGCTGGGCACCGCGCAGGGAGGTGACACCCAGCCCCTCCCGGCAGCTCCGGGCGGGCTCTCCCATGCCACGTGTCCCTGTGGCCGCCGGCTCTGGGTGACCTGCAGAGCCTCCCTTGCCCCACACGGGAAACACGGGTGCTGGTTTGAAATCCTAATTAAGGCACGAGCATTTTGCAAGCGATGCCAGCAAAGGTTCCTTGGCCCACCTCTGCCAGAGGGCTGGCAGAGCCTGCTGCGCCTGGAAAAGGCTGGAGTTGTTCCGAAGGAGCAGCTGTGTTCTTAGAAAGTGTGTTGGCGTGGAAGAGAGCAGACTTCCAGCCAACACTAGCCCTTTAAAAACCCACGCAGGGACAGAGAGGGCTTGGTGTGCAGGATTAGCAAAACATCCGCTGACAATCTTCAGGGCTGTGTAGTTACTGTGTATGTATTTCAGCTAAACAAGACAAATCTGGCTGATGATTGTGTCTAACTAGGAAGAATGATTGAAGGTCTGTGCCCTCGTCTGTAAGGATAACACAAATGATGATTGGTTTGCGGCAGGAACTCCCAGGCCAAGGCTCGCCGGCACAGCCGGAGCAGCGGGCTCAGGCACAGCCGCCCGCAGAAGGCACCCGGGGCTGCCGCCCCCCACCCAGCACTGTTGGCAGGCGTTTTGCCGACGGGGAGGCAGGAGGAAGCCTGTGGCACGGCCCCGGCAGCTCCCCTCAGCCCAACACCAGCCTGAGCAAGTGCTTCTTGCAGCACAGGATTAGGGAAAGCATTTTTTCTTACAGATTTGCGTCCACTGTGGGCTTTCCACTGAGAAAAGGCGCCAATCCCCAAGGAAACTTTTCCATCAGATGGAGCATTTATTAGAGTTTGGGCTGATGCACGTGTGGGCTCTGGTGTCTAATACCTGCTGCTCCTGATGCAGGCATGGCAGGGCAATGGCTTTTCCTGGGCCAGGAGCAGCTTGCGGAGGCCCAGCAAGGAGCATCACTTCTGTCTTTTAAAAAAGCCCATTTCTGTACCAGGTGAGTGCTGGTGGGAAGGGCTGGGGACCTTACAGGCATCCAGCGCGTTGTATAAAAGCAAGATATTTTTCTGGAAATGCAGGGTTCTAGTGGGCAGACTAATGCTCGTTAATGAGCAGGACCTCATTGCTGGAATTGCGTTAGCCACGTTCAGCCAGTTCAGAAATCCCTTCCTGGCGAGACAATGCAAGGTGTGCACAAAGGGAGTATCCGCGGCACAGTCTCCGCTGTGGAATTGCATTCCCTCCCCAGAGCCCTCTTGCTGGGCCGTTATCACATGTGCTGTATTATTGGATTTCTCCAAAGTCTCCCTTTATCCTTATTAATGCTGTGAATGTTGTAGCAAGGAGTGATATGATCTAACATTGGATAAAATCACAATTTGTCCTTCTTCTTGGTGTAAATGTAACAAGGGCTTAACTGTACAAACAAATAAGCCTAAATAGAAACATTTGTGATGATAAATGGGCAAGGAGAGCGCGCTCTGCAAGGTGAGAGATGACAGTGCCTGTGAACAGAATGGAGAATCTCGCTGCTTCAGGGTCAGTCTCAGGCAGCCTCAAGGTCAGCTCTGCCGGCTCTCCCTCCTCCTCCTCCTCCTCCTCCTCCTCCTCTTTCTCCTCCTCCTCCGCCTCCTCCCTGCAGGGATGGCAGACATCCCTGCCCCTCTCCAGGCCAGGCTCCGGGCTCCTCTGGCTGCTGCATGCTCCCAGGGTGCCGCTGCCGGCGTGGCCGGGACGGCAGGGCTGTGCCGCGTGCGGGGCACGGTTCAGCTCCGGCAGGTCCTGCAGCAGGTGGAGAGACTGAGCCCATTCCCCATCACAGGACAGAGCCTCACCAGGAGAGGAGAGAGCAAGTCTGCTCAGCAGCACTTAAATATATTGCTGACGTATTATTGAATTGTTTATATTACTGGATTGGAATATGGTGTAAAACATTTCCCTGTTTTTAGCTTCTTGTTGCCCATGCTGAGCAAACAGCACAGACCTTGGCTTTGTGTGCGGTGTGCGGTGCAGTGAGCTCCCTGGGCACACCGACCCACAGCCCGCCAGCCCTCGGGGCCCGGGGCGCAAAGAAAACTGAGCAAAACAAGATCATGTCCCCTGATCTGCTCAGGGGACGCCGGGTCTGTACTGGCCCTGCACGAGTGAACAGGGCAGAGGCGATGGTGCCGGCAGGGATGGCGGGGACAGGAGCGCGCTGTGGGACCCTCCGGTCCCCTGTCCCGGTGGTGTGGGGCTGCGGGAGCTACAGGGTCTGCGGGGTCTGCGGGGCAGGTGGAGGAGCGGGCGGCGTGCCCCCGGGGTGAGGTTTGCCGGCACAGCCGAGCACGGTGCGCGGCGCTGACCCCGCGCTCCCGTCACGGCGCAGGAGCGGCGTGTAATGAGGCCCCGTGCGGATATTGATATGACAGAACAAAAGGCCAAGGTGCAGTAAGGACAGCAATCCGCAGGTCTCAGTCCATTTGTTTTTCACACCAAATCCATCACGGTAATGGGTCACCTTTCTGTGGCAGCTCATGATTACCTGCTTACCGGGCAGCGCGGCAGGTGGGCGGTGGGCTGGGGCAAGGAGGGAGTAGGTGCGGGCCGCCTCTCCCGCCACCCCGGGATTTATGGCAGGTCAGCGCCGCACGTTTCCCTGATAGATCAAGTGGATTGGAGTTTATTTGGGTCACAGCGACCGGCGGTGTTTGCTGTGACAAAAGACTGATGGGCAGAGCCCCGGGAGCTGCCTGGGGAGCCGGCAGGAGGGGAGCCGGGCTGCACCCCCTGCCACTGCCCCATGGCTGAGGGAAGAGGCAGGGGTGTCTTCTCCCATGGGACGCCCTCCCAACGTCACCTCCGTCCTGCTGCGGCTTCGTCCGGGGGTGGCAGCCCTCACGCTGCCCACCCTCCTCATCTGCCGGTTCCTGGGGGCACAGGGAACATCTGCATCTCGGGCAGCAGCTCCAGGACCCTCTCGCCCCACCGGCACAGGACCGGACCCCCCGGACATCCGTCCAGCGGCGCCGGCAGCTGTGCCCAGCACTGGTCTGAGAGGAAAAATGCTCCTTTCTGTAGCGTCCTGCTCGTGCACGTTCCTATTTAATATTCATGCACCAAAATGAGACAAGTGCTTAATGAGATCAGCCATGAGTTTCATTTGAACTCCACCAGCAAAGGAGTCCTCCAAATTGCTTTGCGGTTGATGTGCTAAAAAGTTTAATCCTGGCAGGCTGATAACCTCTGCAGGGACCCCGCTGCGCTGCACAGCCAGGCGTCCCCCGCCGCCCCCGTGGCTGTGCGGAAGAGGGAGCTGGAAATCAGAGCTTAGTATAACCCATCTCCCCACACGCTTCACAGAGGCGTGAGCAGGTTCACTAAGGTCATGAAGGCGCACATGTTGCCTGTGTTGTTCTGCGGGTTCTACCTCTCCTTTCGGGTTAATGTTATCAGGGAACGCACGGACAAAAGCTAAACAACGCTAATTATTTCAATGCATAGGAAAACCCAGCCTCAGAAGACAGAGCTAAATCTCACAACATCTTAAGGCATGGAAGCCATCTGTGATAAGGATGGTTGCCTTTCAGAGATAAGGAAACAAAATTGAAGCATATTATACATAAATGGCTTCAGGCAATGAATCATTCTGCGGCGTCCTCGCTGCTGGATTGTGGCCATCACAAAGAAAACAGTAATAATGATAGTAACAATAATTAATACTGTGGGTCCTTTTTGCTGCTCCTGGCTGGAGGGCCCTCAGCCAGAGCCCAGACACTAGGCCAGGAACAGTAAACATACATTTATGGTAATTTTATTTGAACTCTTGAGAATACGTCCCACACCACTATGATTTGATGGCTTATTAAACCCTGCAGGGTACCTTCTCAGGACGGGAGTGCTAGGAGCAGTTGGAGGGAGAGAGCGAGCCATCAGCAGGGACCAGCATCATTTCCCTCCTAATTAAAAGTCAAAATGTCATCTAGGTTTTTGTATTGTAATTGCAATGGTCATTGCAAAGACACCATGAAATCTGGCTGCATTAGCACTTCTTTGGGGGGAGGTCTGGTGAATGAAGATGTATGGAAGGCTGCTCTCTGGCATTCTTCTTGTACAAGTCCAGGCTTTAAGTGCAGTAAATGAGCCCCCTGCCAAGAGCTCACCTCACCTCTGGGCCCCCCCTCCCCCCAACTATATCAGGGGACTTGAGTGAAAAAAAGAAATCATACATTCCAACCCTAAATGATACCAGTAAGTTTGTGCAAGCTTATGTAAATCACACAAAAAGTGACAAGTTTTCCTATTAAAAGATAATTGTAATCAGGGTGCTGGACGTGCGGTGCACTGATGATTGGAGATAGACGGGCAGCGTGAAAAGATGGATCGTTTTAATTTGCACCAATTAAATTGAAGTTCATGGGATCATCTTCTTCAATCTTCATGAATACTTTATTTTCTGGCTGCTATGGAGCTATTAAAAAGAATGATTGAGCCAAGAGCTAGGCATAGTATATTTTATGAAATATCACCTTTAAAGAATTTGAGTGCGCCATTTTCATAATGAGTTTTCTAGTACCTAATACCCTTCTATATTACTACATTTTTAAAGTGGATTGATCTGGAAAGTGCAGAAAGTGCAGGTAATGATACATTTTGCTAGGATAAGGTGGCTGATAATGTATCATGTTACTGCTCTGAGAATAATAGATTGCCTTGTGTTTGAGATGTGGCATTCTTATTTTGGTGCTTGCCTTGTGCAGACAAGGGGAATCCTCTATGTCTCCGGAAAAAAAATGTTTAATTGTTTGTGCAATTTCCTTCTTGTTTCTTCTTCGTCTTTTCTGTATAGTTTGTGACCTCAGAAAAAGATTTCTGAGGTTTGAGGGAGGCTGTTCTCAGGTATGCATTTGTCTTGATGGATGTTGTTAGAACAGAACAGCATGTAGGAGACAACACACTATGGGAGATAAAGAAATACACAACCCTATATTATTTACCAGTGCCTCACATTCTCTTCCCAAGAGAAATGAGTGATGATAGCTTCAAAAGGATAAGTCAATGAGAAGGGTGGTCATCTCTCACTCACAACTGCCAAAAAGGCCCCAAGTCTCACTATTTCACACACAGACAAATCAAAAGCGTAACGGGAAACTGGTGATGCTCAGCCATGTGCAGGATTGGAGCCTACCTTGCTGCACTCACCCAGCTTTTGTGACCGCAGAGCTGAGCGATCCCTCCTCCCTCCGCCTGCCCCGGCCCCACGGCTGCCCTGCTCTTGCCCAGCTCTCCCCACTGGCAGCACCGGCGCCCGTGCCCATCAAAGCTGGCCAGAAACTTCCAGATGCTCTGAAAGCCCAGAGTGGCTGTCAAGGTTGGGGTTGGCACCAGTTTGGTGATCGCACTCTTATCTTGTAAATAACTCGCTTTACAGTTACACTGGATAAAATGTGGGCAAATACACAGGAGGCCACAGTCCCCTCAGTGCCTGCGGGATGGACTGGTTGGGTTTGTTTCCGCCACCAAGGAGCTGGGCGGTGCCACCCTTTGAGGAGCACTAATGGGAACAAGCAGGGACACGACTCCCAAGCTCATGGTGCTGTAGGAACAAGCGAGCGTGTCCCGCGGGGACTGCCGGCTGCTAACACGCGCTGGTCCCGACTCCCAGGGGCGCATCCTCAGCACTGCAAGTCACAGCAACATGATGCCATCTCTCTCTACATAGGTTTAAGCAACAGCAATCATAATTAACCCTGCTAATTAATCAGGGCATAACATATTAATTGCCAGCACACGAGGCTCCAATTGAGCAGGTGCTGTGTGGGAATCTAATGGGATAATGAACTGAGGAGCAGTGCCACGTGCGGCAGAGTGCACATCACTGGGAGGGACAGGCTTGGCAAAACCCAGCGCTTGGCCAAAAATCGCTGCCTCTCAGTGCCACCACCTGCAAACCGGCGGGTGGGGGCTGGGGTGCGGAGGGTGCGAGCCAGAGAGGGAGGTGGAAGGTGGGTGCTGTGGCTGCCCGCCGTCCCGGAGCCACGTGTTGGGAGCCGCTGGTGAAAGGCGGCTTGGGAGGGATGGGACAGGATGGCCAGGACTGGCCGGGAGCAGCAGAGCCGGAGCTCAGCACCAAAAGATGGGGCGGGAGGCTGGCAGCGGGTAACCGACGGACTTCCCTGCTGGGGCTGGAGCTGGGCCAGTCCCTCCTGTCCCCTGCTCCTTCCCCTGCCGCAGCCTGTCTGGCGGTACATGGTGTCCTTTCGTCCTTCGACTGCACGCCTGGCTCCTGTAGTTAGAGGAAGGCTTTAAGAAGCCCTGGCAGTTGAGGTTTGTCAGGCAGAGGAGTAGGTTCAGACTTTAAACCTTTTTTTTCTAAAACTTTTAATTTTTTGCTGCTGAGAAAGCACTAGAGGCAAATGGAAGCCACTGAACTTCAGGCGCTTTATAGACAGATCTTGTAGTTAGACCTACGTGTAAATTGCCTAATGCAGTCCACTATTAAAAGAAACTGTAAATTTTTGGTCATTAGAGTTATTCAGACATTACTGTCTGATGCCAGTGGTGGCATTTATTGCAGCAGCAGTCGAAGGCGCGGGAGGGACCCTCCACGGCAGAGCTGTGGCGCCCGGGGAGCCGCCAGCCCGGCATCTTGCAGCCTTTGTGATGCTCCTGCGTCACGCACGTTTCTGCTCCACACAGATACAGGCTCAGCACCAGCCTCCGATTTAGTTTGCACTACACGGTATTCATAAAGAATACAGGTATCTGTGTGCTTTTATACCAGCTGTCTGACACGGTCTTTATACATTCCATCTTTGTCTGGACTTGGCAACGCCATGGGTGCAGCGCCAGCCCGGGTGCAGAGCTGGTGACACGGAGGTAAGCAGGGCCGGCCGGAGGTCTGCGTGCCAGCGGTCCCCGAGCACAGAGGCAGGCTGCCCGCGGCGGGGACGGTCCCATCGCCCCGCAGCCCGGGGAGAAGCCCTTTGCAGTGACCAGGGTGCTCCTGGACAGAGCGGGGCCACAGGCTGTCACGGCTCTGCACCAGGACCGGGGAGGGGAGGCAGGAGCCTGTTCCTCCACCTCCACATCCCTGATATTTAATAACGTGTTATTTAGGGCAAGAGCATTTACTGGGATTGCACAGGACCCTCTGATCTGCTTCACCATTGTTTAGTTTAATTGTCCTAAAATTGGCAATAGATTAAAAGAAAATAATTATCCCTAATTATGTTAATTAAATGGCTAATTCATTAACGAGCTTAACATCTTTTACTTGGACCATCTCTGCTATGCAAGATTGTGCTTCCAAGAGGAAACGCCAGGCGCAAGCTGCATTCTGTGTAAACTCAGTTGCAGCGTGTTTAGTGCGAGCTGTACGAACAAAATCCCCTCATTATTCAGATGACAGAACAAAACTATAAATAGTGGATCGCAATTAAAATCAGAACAATTACTTTTTATCCATTATGCTGCCTTTTGCACAATAGCAGCCTATAAAAGGAAAAAGCACAGTCCTTTTAGATCTTTCTCTCTCTCTCCCCCCTTATCCAGAACTGTAGCTGGCTTGCTAATTAGGAAGCTTTTGAATTAGATTATTTGCATGTCTGAACAGGGCTAGGGTATTAAACATCCCCGAGGACATACTATAATAACCTCTTCAGTGGCTTTTAGGATCCCTAAGGAACCAGGAACTCTGAAAAAACCTCCAAAAGGAGGGAAAGTGCATAACGATTTCATCCAATTAGGTATGGATTAGTCGGCTCTGTGTCTTTGAATCCTGCTCACTGTGAGAAGGTGTTCTCCTTCAGGAACATTTGACAAAATCATCAGGGAAATTATAATGCAGTACCTAAATGAAATCGCAATACCTTAGTTTCTCCTCCAAGAAAAAATAAACTACAAAATCAATACAGTGGTGTATAAAGTAAAAAGAAATGCACCAGTCACTTTATTGCTTAGCTGCAAGCATAGCCCCTGTGTTTATAGCATCCATGAGCGACTATCAAAGTCAGACTCCAAAGGACAAATGCTGCTGCTGCTACGATTGGCTACAGCAGATTTTAATTTTTAAATACCACTGGTATTATCCTGCTCGCAATGGCTTTCCACGCTCTCCCAGTTTTAAGAAATCACCAGCCCATTTGTCTTTAACAAGACAATTAAGCTGCCCAAGCTCTCCCAACGCAGCGGTGGTTTGCAGCCCCTCCAGGAGGCAGCGCTCCACGGGCTGCGGGTGCTGCGGGGCTGCGGGGGCTGCGGGGCTGTGCTCTCCCACAGCCACGTGCTGCTGCATGAGGGCGAAACCCAAAGACGCGTTCGGTCTGTGCACGCAGCCCGCAGGTCTCGCGGGGAACGGGGGAGGTCAGCCGGGCTGGTCCCCGCTCTGCAAACGTGGCGATGGAGGAGAGAGGAGCGAAACCCAGGCGTGCGCTCGGCCCCACACAGCAGAATGGCTGCCAGCGTTTCTTCCCATGGGTGCCTCCAAACGGCTGCCGATGCCGGGCCCTGCACCCCCAGCCCCGCACCGCGGCGGGCGCCGGTGCCCAGCCAGACCTGCCCCCCCCAGGACCGGAGCCTGCGCGGCACCAGCCAGAGCAGGGCTCCAGCAAAGCGCAGGCAGCTGTGCGAGCAAGGTGAAACGGGTTTGCTCTGAGAGACCATTGATTTTCCTCCTTTTACTTTTTTTTTTTTTTCTTTTAGTGCTGAGATCTAATTTGAAGGCACTGAAACTAGCGCTTCATGAGAAGTATGATTATTATAAACGCCCGTGGAGGTAAGCCATGCTTATAAGACTGCACCTGCAGGGACCACTCAGTGTCACCTCTCTGCACCGCACCTTGTGCTTGGATTGGAAGCCTGAGTATTGGGATCCGATTGGAATGGATTTCGAGAACAGCAATAAGAGAAACCACCTAGAAACTGAACATGCAGCACTAAGCTTTATAAATCCTAAAATGTATGGATAAATTGCCCATGCTGGTGTTTTACAGCTAGTGTATGGTTTTGCGTACCTGGAGCCATAGGGTTCGAGCCTCCCCTCACCCGGCGCCATCCCTTCAGGTAGCGCAGGACTGATCTCTGACCATCAGACGCACAGGGATTCCCCTCACCTCTGCTTTCTCTTGGCCACCAATATTTAGCGTGGGCCTCTCATGATCTCCAGCAAGCAGCACCACTCCGCACCAGGGGAGAACGTCATTCCTTGTATTTTGAACTTCCATCTTTGAGCTCCCGTCAGTGTCCCCTTGTTCCCGTGCTGGGGAGGGGAGCGAGGGCAGCTCCTCTTTAGCCCTGGTAACACCTGTAATTGTTTCACACTCTTCAGACCGAGTTCCCAAGACCCTGGGTCGTCTCCCTCTGCTTTCGGAGCTCAGTCCAGCCCGGCGGTACCTGCCTGAGACACGCCGCACACCAGCGCTGCGCCCGTAACCAGAGAGGAGAGGACCAGATACTCAGACCAGCTGGTTTAGTATTTTCCGTGCTCTTCTCATTCCCATTCCTCTGAGCCCCTGGCATCTTGTTTGCCATTTGGCTTCGAACACATGTTGTTCAAGGTCTCAGCAGCGACCAGCTTTCCAAATTGACCACTTGCATGCTGGGGAAGTTCTGGGTTTTAGAGCACTCATATTTATCAACATCAAACTTCAGTAGCTATCACGTCATTCGTTCTTCGGCCTTGGCCAAATTTCTCTGAATTTCTTTCATCTTTTTGGAATTTAACTAATCTATACAACTGTTTCCTTTTCCAGGTGAGTAATTAATATATTAATGCCATTAGATTGAGTGCGTAACCATGTAGCACACTGCTAGTGACCCTTTACATTGATTAATAAAAGACTATCTACCACTTTTGTTTCCTTCCTCTTAGTCCATCTTATTGATTCATAATGCTACTGTATCTCTTACCCCCATTTTTATCTTGTTTCCTAAGAAATCCTGTGGGAAGACCTCATTAAAAGCCTTTTGAAAGTCTAAAAATATGTCAAGATATTCTCTTTTATCCATTTATATATTGGTAGGTTCAAAGTATTCTAACAGATTAATGAGACATGATTTTCCACAGCAGAAACTGTGTTGATTGGATGTGATCTTCAAGGTATTTTATCATTCTATATTTAATAAATGTTTAAACCATTTTGCCAGATACCTGTGCAAAGCTGAATAGTGTCTAATATCCTGGATTACACTTAGAGTCTTTTAAAAATGTATAACATACAGATAAAACCCCTCTGCTCTTCTTGCCGAAGGGAAAAACAGTGCAAATGTTGCTGCCGCATTAATTGTTTTTCTTAAACGCCGTGAATATCTAAATATGTGGCCTTTTATTTTCTCCCAGATCAGCTCCGGGATGAGGCACAGGGAAAATGTCAATAAACTGTAAACTTGTCTTCTTATATATGCAGACATACTGCAATCCCCCGAGCAGCCAACTGGGGTAACTGCCCACTGCAGCAGCACCCCTGGGATGGAGCCGAGAACATTCCGGGGGGTGGGAGGCGGGAGGCAGCCTGCAGGTGCCCTACCTTTCCCCGCCCGGACCTATCCGGATCCCCCCCACAGACCCACCACTTAAACTTCGGGCACTTTCCACTTCCTTGGAGTTTGTTCATTTTTCCACACGTTTTTATGAGAAATCTCTCACATTTTTCCCCATTATTATTTTGCTCTAAAGATTAGCTTGTCAAAGTTTGAAGATGGAAACTATAAAACACGTCTTTTTTCCTTCTCTGTTGAAGAACAGTTAATTTCTTTAAAATGAATACCATCTTAATTACAACCCGCTGTTCATTATAAAACATATTACTGGGAAATTATTTGTCCTTTCAGTTGCTTACGTCTCTGCTTCACAAAAATGGAAACTTCTTACAAAATTCTCTGCAGGCTTAGCCCTTTCCAGCACACCCAGCGCCTCCCGGCAGAGGGGACAAGCACTCGGTGGCCCGTCCTGGTGGCGCTGCCCTTGCAGAGGTGTTTGTGGTGGGGGTCTCTGCCACCGCACCGCGGGAACCAGCCGGAGATGCTGCTTGTGTCCCTGCTGGAGGCAGAGGGATGAGTCCGGGCAGTTCCCAGAGCAGCTTCTGAGGACAAGAGAAGAGAGACCATCCCAAAGAGCCGTGACGATCGCTGCCGGCAGGGGATGAAGCCGCGGCACCCAACTGGCAGCTCTGCCCTCCCGGCCCAGCCCCTGCCCCGCTTCCCCCCACCATCACTGCTGCCCCGCTGCAGGGCCCCCTTCATCACTGCGTTCGGCCCAATTCTGTTCTCAACTATTGAAGCAACCAAGAACTAATAAATCAACCCAACTTCCTCTACAGCCAGAAAGCGTTTTGAAAACGAAGCGTGTGCGCCTGCATGTGCCGTGTGCTCCCACGCTCAGAACACCCCGACGCCGCCTGCAAATTTTGACGTAAATGGAATAGGAGACAGGCCCTTTAAATGGGTAAGCAGGAGATTAAAAAAGGAAAAAAGAATGAAAGTTCCCTGCAGCCTAATCACATCTCTTTGGGAAATTCCCGCACCAACCCAGCCGTGAAGCCAGCACAAATCAATGTGGCCCAGGGGATCAACATTTTACATATATATAAAAAATTGTAAACATCTTTTATGTATGCAATGTAATAACTACACTCAGCATCATGGGCTTTAAAAGCAAATGTTATGGGCAGTTGTATTGCAATAAAGTGGTTAAATGGGAAAGCTTTGAAGGGCCGATAATTTGTACTCTTTTCTTTACCGAACCAACTTATTCCTGTATGAGCATGACAAATTACAACATTTTTCTATAGGAAGAAGTTTTCATTCATCAGGATTTTTTTTCCCCCCTCTTTCCACTTCGTGCCACATTTCAAGTTCAAAAAGAAGTTGGTTACAGCCTTGATTATGAAAAGACGGTTGCAGATGCAGGGCAGGCAATACAGAATTGCCAGTTTGGGGCGCAGAGGCGGCAGCGGCAGGGCCGGGGGGGCCACACACCGTCGCCCACCAGCGGGACGGCTCCCAGGGTCCGCGGGACAGCGTGGCCGGTGTGTCCATCCTCCCCACCGAGCCGCTGCGCTCCAGGGGGTCCCCAGCCCCGGTCCGTGTGTTCCTGCGTCACTCAGGGATCCACACACGGAGCAGACGGAGGTGCTGCTATTGAATTGCTCCTGAAACCGCTCGGACTTTACTCTGCCGTATCTGGTAGCTATAAAACACTGTCTACGAAAATAGAAATTAATATTTTGAAAATTTATTAACCAATAAAATTTAAAATCAAATGTTATTTCTGACTTGCAAATAAAAACAGTGATGCGGGTTTGCGCTGTGCCGCATTAATTACCGCTGGGGAAGTGTTCTCCAGGGCCATGTCACGGCTTCTTCTGGACCAAAATCTAAGTGAAGCTGTGGGGCTGGTGCACTAAACGGACAGTTAATAATGCATTCACTGCCTTTAATTATTTAAAAAGCACAACAGTGACCCGAGATAATTTAAAATACGTACAAAAATGCAGTATGGGAATACAGTGTTGTTGAAGGTGTGGGGTTTTTTGCACTGGAGACAGAAGTTCTCACTTTATTGAAACAGGCAGTGGCTCCATCCCCCCTGCGCTCCTCGGGAGCCTCACTCTTTCCTGGGGCTGAGACGCGACTTCACCTCCGCGCTCGCTTCGTGCGGAGTCTCTCCCTTGACAGAACTCGTGGGACTGATTATTTTATCTTATTTTATTATGCTTTGGGGCATGCACCTTAGGGGATTGCGTGCTCCCTTCTCCCTTTACTCCTGCGGGGGGTTTGCCCTTTTGTTGCAAGGCGAGCACCGTCTGACACCATGCACGGCGCTGGCGTTCAGCGTTTAATAAGCAACAGAGAAATGCCCCCGTTAGCATAGTTAATGCCAATTTCTCCTCTGAGGTTTGGCCCCAAGTTTTACAAAACGACAGGAGAGAGTACGCAGTATTTCATGCTGCTGGTTTTCAGAGCAGCCAGGATTTTTCTTGGGAGACCCGAGAACTCTGCGGGCACCTGGGAGCCCTCGGAGGGAGCAGCGTTCCCCATCCGTGGTATCAGCCTGGGCTGGGGCCGGTGCCCCTCCGCAGGGATGGAGATGGCCCCGTCTGCCGTCCCCCCGCCGTGCAGTGCCAGTGTCCCCCCGCTGCCACCCCAGCCGGCCGGAGCTCCCTGCGCAGCCACCCCATGCCCAGGAAGCCTTTGGGCAGGACGGGGGTTTGGACACTGCAGAGTCCTCGGGTGGTGGGGACCGCGGCTATGGGACACCGAATTCCGGAGGGATGGTGCAGGGAGCACAGGCGACGGAGCACAGCAGCGAGGGGCTGGGCACCCTTTGCTGCCGGCAGCGGTTGCAGCCCCAGTGCAGCCAAGTTCTGGAATGGACAACGTCGAATTAAAGGGAATTGAGATTTGTGGGGACTGAATGGTAGAAACTGCTCGAAAAGCCATCGATGATGCAGTACGTGCGGCACGGACGCCACTACTGTTTAATAAGCTGTTTCCGATGGGGTGCCGGATCCGAGAGGCACCTGGACAGTTGCTGCGTCATCCCTGGTTTTTGCAAATATGGTGTAAATAATTTGTAAACTGTTGGAATATTTGAGGAGAAACTGTTTTAGAATTTGTTTCGATAGGCTGTATCAGGGAATTTTAAAAAATTAAGTGCTTTACATAAATAAGAGGAGATTAGTCTCCTAAGTCTTCGACTGGTACCAGCAGCTACGATCAGTCCTTCCTACTCGTACTGCCTTAACTGACAGATCGGACGATATGAAATTACTGCCCAGCACCAACCACGCTTCATATATAAAATCCCCTATTGTGATGAATTGGAAAGAAAAACTTCCCAATATTACAGACTTTGGAAACGTTTATTAACAATTTGATAATACTGCATGTGGAGGCTTCATGCTCCTCAAATGCCTCCTTAGCTCGGAGCAGAATGATTTCCCTCCGTTTGCTTTTAACTCCCTTGCATTTATCTTGCCTGAGTGTCTCCACTGGATATTGTTTACTCTTTGGATTAGTAAACTCAGGATTAATTCCACTCTTTATTGCTGAAAGTGGCAGTAAATCCAGTATCAGGGAGAGCCAGGAATCTGCTTAGCTATGCTACATGACCCTTTCACGGGCAATAAAAATACACACCTCCCAGTACGGAGGGACACAGCACTTAGAGGCACAGCCCGTGTCATTAGGGGATGGGTACGCACAGAAGCCCTTGCTTAGCTCTTATTTTCATTAGAAATTATAGACGCTACAGGATTTTTGGTGTCTCTCAAGGGAAAATAAAACAAAGGGAAAAAGGAACCCCTCTCCTCCCTGCCCCGAGCCAGCCTGGTGGGGCTGCGGGTCCTTCCAGAGCGGTGGCAGGGAGCAGAGGGAGCAGGGGCTTCCCCCCAGCCCGCGGAAACGTCGGGGGCTGGCACAGCCCTGATTTCGCTCTGAAACCGTCCGGCATCCGGCAGGGAGGAAGCGGCGAGGGTTAAAGCAACAAAAGCCTGGTGTGCTGCCCCTTCCCCAGCTCCCGCCTTCAGCCGGGCTGGTTTTCTCCTGCTATTAAATCAGCCAAGAGGAATGTGGGGCCAGGAGCTGAGGAGAGCTTGTTGGAAAGGTTACCTAAGTGAACCACGCAATTTTTTTCCCTCAACTTTGTTCCATCTTAAGGTAAAAGGTTCATGCAGAGGGCTATAAATTCCTGTCACATTTTGTTGTAATCTCTCTATGGTTTTATTACTTAAAATGCTGCACTCTCGAGACGGGGAATTTTCCAGGGGTTTGAGGCTGACACGGAGCCACATTTATATTGTGCCGAAGCTCCTCTGGAGTCTCCTTGAGACATGTGGCCGGCAAGCCCGGCGTGAAGGCCTTATCAGTCACTCCACCACGGAGTCAGACCATGAATTATACGGGGAATGGAGGTGGCTCCGCGAGAGCGGGATTGCGGGCCGCCGGGTGACAATAAACATGTCCCGGGAATGTGTCCTCCATCACTCAAGTTCAGATAGCAGATCTGGACCTTAACTACAGCTCCCCATCTCTAAATCTCCCTGTGACCTGCGCGGGAGATGGAGGTGAGTCTCAAGGATATCTGTCTGCAGGGAACTCAC
Source organism: Chroicocephalus ridibundus (assembly GCF_963924245.1). Taxonomy (NCBI): domain Eukaryota; kingdom Metazoa; phylum Chordata; class Aves; order Charadriiformes; family Laridae; genus Chroicocephalus; species Chroicocephalus ridibundus. Next base: position 7,774,132 of record NC_086298.1, on the reverse strand, counting down.
GGAGGAAGTTTATAACTGGCGTGTGCCGCGGCCGCCACCACTCCCGGCCCGGAGCAGAGCGATGGCTCTGGCTGCGGAGCCAGGAGCCGGGATGGCGCGGGAGCCCTGCACTTCTGGGGCCCTTCTCGTCCCCCGGGCTGCCCGACCGGCACCATCGCTCCGCCGCAGGGAGCGCGAGGGACCAGCAGGCAGAGCTGGGCTGCAAAGCACGACTCGGCTTTCAAACGCTGGCAGAAGGCACGAAACTTTTCCTCGTGACTGCTCCCTCCATAAACACCCGGGTGAAGCATTGCAGGGGGTGCACAAGCTCCGCGAGCCCCTGGCTCAGAGCCGCTCGCAGGGGCGGCAGCACCAGGGTGTCAGAGTGAAGGGTATCCCAGAGGGGCTTCTCCTTGCTCAGGCTCGCCGTGCCGCACACCAGGCTGGGACTCGCGGCTCAGGAGCGCCGAGGCCGGGTACGAATTCCCCACCGTGTCCCAGCTCCGCTCCTCCTGCGAAGGCAAAGCGAGGGTACGCGCTGTCCCCAGGCGCGGGGCCCTGCTGGACACCTGGCCTTGTGCAACGGCAGAGCCCGAGCGGCCCCCCACAGAGACAAGAAATAAATCAATTAAGCCTGTTCCTAAATTAAAATAATAATAAGAAAGAGTATAAATGCAAAGTGTTAATGAAGTAATGAAGGAAAGCGGCACGCTCGGTGCCACAACTAAATACAGCCATTAAAAACCATAACCTCTGTAAAATTTGTGATAAAATTACAATTTAATTTTATAAAGATAATTTATTAGCTAATACCTCATTGCACATGTTAATAGCTTGTGCTTAAATAATAGTAATCTTGATTGCTATGCGGTCGTTAAACTATTTTTTTTTTTTACATACTGTTTAACTGACCATTTTGCATGTGGTTTGGGAAGAAAAAAGTAATTATTGAAGTCTTAAGCAGTGAGTTAATTTCTAATGAAAGGATAATTTTATTCCAATGATTTTACATTTAATTAACTAAAGCTACACGTAATTTGAAGTTCTAAGGCAGTGCTGATTCATTTGTGTATTGGACAGAAGGACAGGCCACGCGAGCCCCCAGCCCGGCGGGACACGGAGGATGAGCCAAGGAGGCACCGGCCGCCGGAGTGCGTGGCCGGAGCAGCCCCTGCAGAGCGGGTCTGGGACACGGGCTGCGGTTCCGTGCTGTGCTGGGGTGGAGGTTGGAGCTGTGATGGTTTCAGACCCTTTGAAGTGGCCACTTTTCTCACTCTGAGGATTTTTGCACCACACAGGAGTTATGAACGAGGATGGGAGGAGGCGGGATGGGGAGTGTGATCCACCCTGGAGCCGTCCCCTGGGAAGTACAGAGGGACACTCTGGCAGGGCAGGTTCTGTCCCAGGCGAGGTCTCTGCCTGCACTGCCCATCTGAAAGCATATGGCTCTTCCAGCTTGGAAAAAGCTGGAAAGTTGGGAAAAGAACACTTCAAGTCAAATAGAAAAATTACTTTGGGGATGGACGAAGGAAAAGGACAAAACCAGACAGAAAACTGTGCTTTTGTCAGTCTGAAAATGTTTGGGTTTGATAAATTCACCACCTTTTGCTTTTGATTCAGGTCAGTTTTTACATGTACAAGTTCTCTTTGACATAAAATGCCAGAAAAATCCCCTAAAAGAAGCATTGAACAGCAAATAGTCAAGATCAAACCGTGGCATTTTTTACATCCCTCCCACCCTCTTCATTTTTCCGCTGGCCTCACACGCTGCCATTTCGCCAGCTCCCAGCAGCGCGGGGGCTCTGAGATGCCGCATGCTGCCGGTGCTGCCCGCGCTGCCCGCAGGTCTCGGCACGCGTTGGGCACCGCCGGCGTGCGGCTGCCGGGGCCCCCGGCACGGACCGCTCCCATCGGTTATCCGCCGTACCGTGTAGGTGTTTCCATGCTGCAGGGGAAACGCTTGTCAGGTTATTGATAAACAACAGATCTGTGTCAGTGCAGATGCCTTTTTAATGGCATGTCCTGAGGTGCAGACATTAGGGTTATATCCTCCTGCCTGCCAGCGAGCTGCGCAGCCATCACTCCTCCTCAAGCAGAGAGAGGGCTGCCACCGAACCTGCTTCCCCTGCCTTATTAATGCATCTTCCTTTCGCTAATGCAGACAAGAAGAGACAAATCTGGAGCCCCGCGCCGCGGTGGGCTGGGGGGGGGGGCTGCGCTGGCTGGGGGCGGCTGGGAGGACCAGCGCAGCATCGCCCCAGCGAGCCGCGGGAGAGGCTTGGGCGAGGAGAAGGCAGGGTGAGGGATGCTCGGGGTCGGCAAGGAAGACCGAGGACAGTGTTTGGTTCAGGTACCATCACCCCGAGTGCCTGCCGAGGCTATAAGCAGGACAGCTCGCCCCACCGTGGAAGCTGTAATATTTAGTGTGTCCCATCCTGGGGCAAAAGCTGACCTTTGTGCTGCTGATGGAAAAAAATGTTCTGAAAATGTTTCGTTTGGGAAGTAATTTGGAATCTAAAATAGTTAACATTTCAGTTCTGATCATTTTCTCCAAACTATATTTCAAAAGAGAAACTTCAAAAAGCATCCTACCCTTTACCAAACCAGTGGTAAATTTTAAAACAGGTCTTTGCAACCCCCCCAGCTCTCTGGGCTCCTCGGAGAGTTTCGACATGTGCGTGAACACGGTGGTGTGCCATGCCTGAGGTGGTCACATCACACTGAACTGATTAATTAATCCGTGTTGATATTGCTGTCTGCTCCAAAGGTGTTGAGAAAGGCGGCGACTGAAAGCTACCTCCCCAAAATAAAAATTGAGGTTCTGCTTTCTGACTTGCACCAGGGCTCCAGGAGCCCAACACACCGATGGAAACACAGCGGTTTAATCCAGCCCGGACCGTGCACAGCGCAGGTGAAATCTCCACCATGCTCCGGACCAGCTCCGGTCCCTCTGCCCTGCGCAGGCTCCTGACGTACCCACCTCCGACAGATGATCGTCCTGGGATTATTTTATTTTTGGTGCGCCTCCAAAGTGCTCATTAGCTGAATGAAGAACTACTCATGAGAAACGTCCAATCTGTCTTAAAGGGCTGTTGAAGTCGCTGCGCTTGACACCCCTGTAATGGGAAGGGAGAGCCCAGTGCTCTCTGCCCCCCCGGGACCCCCAGTACTCCCCGGTGCCACTGCTGCTGGGGGTCGCTCCCCGCCAGGGACCCCTTGCCCTCGGCACAGCCATCCTGCGGGGCCACAGCGCAGGACAGTTCGCTCTCGTTGTGAGTGTGTCCTGATGACTTAATTATTTATGAGGAATGTTTTATCCCGGCTTTCAAACTAACGCAAACAGATGTTGCCAGACCAAAATGGCTCTTTTTGCTAGATCCTGATGGATAGTCACAGTCGCGGAGTGACGCGGCGTTATGGGCAGAGGTCGTGCCTGTGTGTCGGTGGGCTGCAGGGCACCTCTCCCTGCTGAAGGAAGAGCCCTTCCCGCTTGCCCTTATCTTATTTGCAGAGCCCCCGTCCTACCTCCCCGTACAGCTCGGCTCTCCTATTTATTGGGCTTGGCTGCATGACGTGCCTGAAGGCAGCACGGACCGGGGCTGGGTGGCGTGGGAAGCCCGGTGGGTTCGCACCCCTCGCGTCTGCTGCCCAGCGCCCCCGCAGCCGCGCTCGCCCGGGCCGGGCTGGCGCAGAGCCACCGGGGCACGGCCGCACACCCGCTGCCCTGCCGCACCGCCCTCCCGTTTCCTTGTCGGAATAAAGGTGCCGGTCTCCGACGGGAGCACCAGACAGCTGGTATGTCGGAACCTGAAGCAGCTCGGCTTCGTTCACGCTTTTACTCCTTCAGGTAGGTTTTGTTTCCCTCTTCCCGAACAGTTGCTGTTGTCTCTGTCGCTGCAGCTCCCAAAAGCAGGCGGGTGTTTGTGCTGGGCCGCGTACAAACACCTACAGAAGCGTGCCCGAATAACAGAGTTTATTTTGCATCTCTTAGTACATCAGCTATCAAATGCTCCTGCCCATAGACAAGCACTTTGGTTCGGAGCACTCGCCCACTCGTCAGGGAGAAACAAACCCGTGCAGCTTATCTGACTAATCACAACTGGACAGCAGGGCTCAAACTTAAAATATTCATGACTTAGCCCAGAGTAAACATTTCTCAAAAATATATTAGCTGCAGGAATATTAGCCCTGGGAGTCGCAGGGAAACCAGGAACCTTACCACATCGTGCATCGACTGCTGCAAAAGATTACGATTCTTTAAGAAAAATCTCTCACAGCCACGGTTTACGGGTTTTAATATTCTGCCCATTTCCACAACCAAGCACCACCCTTGGAGCACACATGCAAATAGCAGGGGAGAACTGAGAAAGACAATAAAGCTGGAAGCAGCCTTTGGAAGGGCAAATAAATAATTTGATTGCAACGTGAAAGTGTTTTCCGGTTTGATGGGCATTTCCTTTTCATTGAAAATAAACCAGGCTAAATGGCTCAGTGGGTCCCGCGCACCTAAAAATGGGCCCAGCTAGCTTGTACTCTCAGTAACAGCGGGTATCACAGAGGTACATAAAAACATAGTTTATTGTTAAATTAAGTGTCCTGTTCTTGAAAACAACCCTTAAATTTAACATTCCAAGGCTGCTGCTGTTTATTTGCACTCTCGGAGCACTCTCAGTGCTGTCCACTCAACTACTTGAGAAATACATTGTAATAAAAATAAATGGACAGTTTGGGTTTCTCTAAAATTAAAACAGGATATACAGCAGCCTTGCACTCCCATGCACTGAGGTAGTCTGTGATAAAGTCACATTGTGTCAGAGATGGCAAATTATGTATGCTAATTACTTACCGGAATTTCAGATTTGTCCTTACCATAATTAAAAAGGTGTCACTTTATTAGAATAGGGCTGGAATGATGGGGCTTGGAGCAGTGGAGGAGATTTCTGGTTAGAGATAATTACCAGTGATGTATTCCTTTCCCTCACTGCCATTTTTGCTGCATTCCCCCCATTACTGGGTAATGGATGGCGAGCGTGTCTGCCTGCGGAGCCGGGCTCCTGGCGCGGGGGTGCCACCGCGGGACCTCGGGCCGTGCTGGCGCGGGGGGCCCGGCCCAGCGCCGCGTCTGCTGCGCACGCTGCTGCCCATTGCGCCGAGACAGCACCCGGGGATGCCGCGACGGGGAGGAGGAGCGGGGTGAGCCCTGTCTCGGGGTGTTCCCTTTTCCCCACTGGGTCATTCCAGAACTTCCCCGCGGATGGGTTATGGCTGCTGGTGCCTCCACACACCGCCCTCCCCAGGGACGGGACCCCACACCCCGCAGACCCCGGCTCCATCCGCTGGGGACTGTGGGGAGGCCACAGAACTGCCCCGGGTTAGAGGAGGGGGGGAGGTTAGAGGACCCCCCGCAGCCCCCCACAGCCCCCCGCTCCCGGTGCCGCTTGGAGCAAGGGTCCGGGTCTGCACCAGCTGAAGCCTGCCCAAAGACAGACACATTATTTATATGCATTGTAATATCTTTCTGTTGGCAGAAGAGACTTGAACCTGTCGAGGGCAAACTCAAGTCTCTCCCAGGGCCTGGCAAAAGAAAATAGCAGCATTTAACCGCGATGAAAGTCACAGCGTAAACAGGGGCGCAGAGAGAATAATTGCATGGCTGGAAAGCTGGGCTCCATGTTATCATTACACATTGAATTCTTGGTCTGTAAGTACAGGGATGGCGTTAACCCCAGCAGAAGATGAAGGTTATAAAAGAGGCATTACTCGGAAAGGTCAGCAGGCTATTCAAACATGGTGCAGATGCAATACAAAGATTCAATACCGAGAGCTATTTGCAGTGGCTTGGAGAGGCAAGAAGAGTGGGAAAGGCAGACACTTGCCCATTTGCTACAGGGACCGGGAGGCTCCTCGTGCGGCAAACTGGTGAGCGGAAGACGAGGCGGGAGCAGCCCCAGTTCGGCCCCGCTGGCACCGTGGTGTTAATCGGCCGTGCCGCTGGCCGCAGCCGGGCTCTGCAGGGCGGCTCCGCAGCCCGCGCAGCGCTGAGCTCGAAAAGGAGATGCAGCTTTTCTATCTCGGTACCACCGAGGTCTGCCTGCCAACAGTCATTGATCCGGTCTCTAATTCAAGATATTTGGGCAGTTAAAAGCATTTTTTTCTTTTAGGAGAGACATCTCTAGGTTAAGCGCTGTACTGCAGCCCGTGCACTCCACGTCTGGGGTATCCACAACACAACAGCTCTTATGGTTGATGGAGAGACCCATCAGACTCTACATTTTTATAAAAGATTGTTTGGTTAGCTCATGAGACAGTGTCGTTATTGCCAAAGGGTTCTGCTCCCCAAGCCTCTGCTGAATATTGTATTACTTTGCCATGCTCAGAAACTAAAATTACAACAATTTAATTTTGAATATGGTGGCATTATTACCATTTGTATTTGCCATTTCATAAGACTTTTCATTTCAACTGCTTTGCTTTCCTGTCAAGAGGAAAAACCTTCAATCTATCGGCTTTTACCAGAGAGAGAACTGTGCCGGAATGTAATGCAGTATTGTATATTTCTTCTCTAATGCTCTTTTGAACAAAATCATCTATTTCATCAACAGTATATCAGCGGTGACCAAAGACCATTAAATAATGCATCTCACTCAGGAGCAGTGGAGCAGGGAAAGGGCTCTGACCTGTTTTAAACCTTATTACTTTCTTGCATTATGCCCCTCACTGCAATCTTTTTGTTTAAGTGATTTCAGCTGAGGCGTTGCTTCCTGCCTTAAAATACAAGGCAGACATGTTATTTCTGAAGTGGTTGGTAGACTCAGCCTCAGCATTTCCCATTCTACACCAAAAACAGCCTCTGTGTATTAATCTTTGTTAACCTCGCCAAATACACACGCACACGTGTGCATGTCAGGAGTCTGGGGTGAATAACATCCCTCTTTGTTTTGGATTTCACCTGCAGAGACTTTCCATTTTATTTGGAGTTGTGGCTTTACTTCCTAGCAAACGTTCGGGGCTTGCAATTAGCAATCGCAGGGTTGGTAAAGTGTGCAGGGAAATTAGTCTGGAGTGGAACAACGCAGAAAAAGAAGATACAGTCATAACAATGAGAGGAGGTCAGGACCGGTGCTGCGGACTGAGATGGCAGGAACACGGCTGCAGTGAAGAGTTAATTGACTCCCCGTAGCCCCCGCACTGGCAGGAGCATCGCAGCACCAGGAGGAGCTGGCCATGGCCAATGTGAGCCATGGATGGTCTCCTCTTTCTCCCCAGTGGAGCCCTGCGCCCAGGCACCTCTCGTCTCCTGGAGAGGCTGGTCCGGAGCTGGCTGCAGGGCTGCAGAGCGTGGCCGTCCCCACGCCCTGGCAGGAACCCCCTCTGTGGGGCCAAGCGTGGTCCCAGCCTGTTGGTGCCCATGCAGAGTCGGCCGCTGCTGCAGTGCCCAGCACTGCCCACCCTCCCTGTGGCACGGCCAGGGCTTGTGGTCATGCCCTGGGACAGGGACAGGGACAGCCTGCCCCAGAGGTGGCTCTTGCTGCTGCCTCTCCAGCCTGTGTCTGTCCTCCCATCACTAACACTCCACACGGAGAAGGTCCTGACTCTCGCAGATGACGGCCAGGCCCTGCTGCGCCCATCCCCGCAGGGAGCCCATCTGGAGCTCCTCCGCTGGGACGCGGGTCTCTGCTGAAGGACAAAAGGTGGCACGGGGATGGCTCCGGGAGGGGGTGGCAACCTCGGCGGGGTGCAGGGGGACCCACCTGCACTTTTCTCCTGGATGAGACTGTGTGGGCGCTGTGGGAGACCATGTGTCACGCCAGTGGACGGCTCGGCTAAGGTGCAGTGCAGACAGCCAGGGTGCAGGGCTTGCTCTCCACTGGCCCTTGTGAAGCACAATCCCCCACCAGCCTGCGAGGAGGAAGCCTCAGAGACTTACAATTACATTTTCTCACTAGTCTAATGAGGTGAGAGACAGACAGAGGAGAGAGTTCCCTGGGCTAATTTTCCAGCCAGCAACCGCTGCATCGCCCCTGTACTGCGAGAGGCAGAGGGAGAAATGTCTCTTCCAGATTAGAGGCTCCTGCTGAAGGCATTTCAGAGCATATTCCTCCAGGACACTACAGCAAAAAAATGAAGATGACAAACCATTTTACTATGTTCAGCTGGAATGAAGTAACCCAACAAGAGAACTGTGCGGTGCTGGGGCTGCACTGACCGAGAGAGAGCTAGGAGGGAGAGCGGGGAGCTGCGTCTGGCCTGAATCATTACGCAGGGTGCTTTCCTCGAGCGAGGGAGACAGCAGGTCAGCACCTGAACAGGGGGAGGAATTAGCTGTAAGAGGGAAGGAGCATTGCATTTGTCTCCCCAGCTAGAGAACAATTTGTTATCAGGAAAATGTTAGCAATGGAATAATCACCACCCAGGGGAGCAGCACTGCTCTCCAGAAGGCAGGCGCTGGCAATAGAGCGCTCTGCCTTCCTCCCAGGCACGCTGGGGCCTTCAAACCGGAGAAACCCCAGAATTCCCTTCTCATGTGTGCAGGGAACGCGGGAGGAAGGACGCTTTCTCCGTTCATGCCCTCCGTGGTCTTTGCACTGGAGTCAGGTCAAGGTCAACGTTTGACTCCTTGTGGGTTCTCTGATGACTTCAGCTGAGCCCAGCGGTGTTGTGTGCTCCTCCCGCCTTTCTGGTTTCGGTACACCAAACATGCGTCTAAGATGCCAGAATGGACCCGAGAAACCTGAACTTTCTAATCTGGGTCTAAGTCAGGAAGAAGAGTAAGTGAAATCCCTCTTCCATCACGACAACATATGTGTGTTAGCACGGACATGCATTCGCATGAATATGCAATGTTTAATCAAACCAAACCAGACCCTAAACGAGATTGAAACTTCCTCATTGGACTGACAAATCCAGCTGGTCTGATTTGTCCCTCGCCATCCTCTCAAGAGTTTGGAGCTTGTAGTTGGTCCTGGAATTAGTTTTAGCCTGAGGTTAGGTCTTGGTTCAAAGGGTGAATGCAGGAGGCACCCCTGCCTCTCTGTCCCTTTTGCTGTCTGCACACCACTGCTCTGCTCATGCAAACTAGCAAGAGGTCTGTCAAATATCAAATAAGAATTTTGTTGCTGAAGCTCTTGGAAAATTGACAGGTAGCATGCAAGCAAACATTAAATCAATAACAGCAAATTTCCCCTGGGAAACTTGTAGTGTTTTCTCATCAAAATCTTTAAATCCTTAAAGAAACCATAAAAGGTTTACACACCTCGCATTGGTTAATCTGGTTACCTCTGCATTGCTCAGTGCAGGCTGATCACCGAGCAGCGAGTGTAATACCCAGTGCTGATCACCGAGCAGTAAGTGTAATACCCAGTGCCCCGCGCTCTGATGTATTGTAGCTTTGTTAGTCACTGTGGCTCCTTGGTAAATTCATTTGGAGTCCTCCGGGGTTTTAAATCTCTCATTTGGCCAACAACGAGGTCTGAAAAGATTGCAGTTCATTTCGACCCACAGTGGATGGAAGGCTCATTTACTGGCTGCAGGCAACTCAATCAGGCTGGCCGCTGATGAGTGAGTGACTTGTTCAGACCGCTAGTCAATATGTGTCTGCTGTGATAGAATGTCAGCATCTGCTGGCTGCTCCTGTCTCCCACTGCTCTGGCTTTTTTCATTTGGTCTGATCAATGTTATTAAAAACACCTAGGAGTTCCTTAACTGCTCTGCCACTTGAGGCTTTTCTTTCTTTCTTTTTTTTAAACACAACTTTGTATTATCTGCAAACATGTGCAGATGATGTACATGGATTGATTTTTCACACAAATGTACAGTGTGCGGGACAGCGCGTGTGTCTACGTATGCTCAGGCACGGGACTTTGATACAGGACATGGCTTTAAAATTACATCACCCTGGTTTGATTTTTGTGCGTGTGTTGCCCTGACGTAGCTCAGACTTAGAGCCTTTTGCAGACATCGAGTAATTACTATTTGTGATTAAATCTTCAAATGTAAGCATGCAAAAAATAATACACCTTCCCTAAAATTGAAGCTAGAATTCCCAAGTGGAATCAGTAACACCCCACGGACACCTGTACGTTAAAAATCAGAGTGTTACTCCAAGTAAAGGGGAGATACCGCTTAAGTAAATAAGCACAGGGTTAAAATCCCTTTATGTGACAGGTCTGAACCACAAACCCATTTGCATTGCCCTTTGGCCAGCCCACCCACTCCCTGCCCAGCAATCCATTTCCTGGGGGACTAATGACACACCATGGCACAGGCGGGTCAGCCACCAATTACGTAAAAAAAGGAAGCAGAAAACAGATACACCGCTAAATGTTTTAATCTGTCTGCAAAACGTGCACGCTCCTGCAGGAATTGCACTTTCCCATGGTGGAGGAAGGAGAACGCCGTGTCCTCTGGGCAGCCACCCGGCTTCGCATCGCCCAGGAGTGAGGACAAAGATGACTCGAAAGACTTCCAATGATACCAGCCCCTGCTGCCCTGTCCGTATTTGCACTTCAATGGATGTTCCTCCTTCATAGAATCACAGAATGGTTCGGGTTGGAAGGGACCTTAAAGCCCACCCAGTGCCCACCCTGCCCTGGGCAGGGACACCTCCCACCAGCCCAGGTTGCTCCAAGCCCCGTCCAACCTGGCCTTGAACCCAGCCATGGATGGGGCAGCCACAGCTTCTCTGGGCAACCTGGGCCAGGGGCTCACCACCCTCACAGCAAACAATTTCATCCTCCAAAGACACAAGATCACCTAAAATCTTGACCATCCCTAGGCTCCAGCTTGCTCAGGACTGCTGGTGCTGGGAACGTGGCCGGCAGCCTGCGGCAAGCCCGGTAAGCGCTGAGCTGACCTTGGCTTCCGCTGTCCCGCTCTGCAGAGGGGACGGGCAGTGGCTGGCCCAGCTTTCCTGGGCCACTCCGTGCCTGTGTCACACAAAGGAGAGACAAGGTGATCTGCTGTGACCTGAGGACATGCTTCAAAATCCTCCCATGCTTTCCTCCCTACCCCCTACCTCTGCAATATGGCATCCAAAATAGATACCAAGAAATGACCTGCCAGGAAAAAAATGGAAGCCTGTAATTATGTTATTGAAAAACTGCTCCATACTGTATTATTTAAGGTTATTTTATTATGATGTTGAGATGAGTTTCTTAAAGAAGAAACTCTGGTTTTATTGCACTCCTCTCGGAGAGAAGCCTTGGGTGATTTGATAGCCTATTTGAACAAGAGGGATGCTTTACGAGCCCCTATAAAAACTGATGACCCCACTCACATTTGTATTTAATGAAATAAGGAGGAGCTTTGGTTATGTTTTCAATAACCTTCACTGCTATTTCAAACCTGCCTCAAATAAGAGCCAGAATCTGCATGTTTCTGGGACAAACTCCGGCTGTCCTTAAGGAGGGCGCTGGGGGTTCAGCCTGGACAGAGACCCGTGCTGCCATCCCTGCTGTCCCCTGCGGTGACATTGCCAGGGCCGTGTCCTGGAGATGGTGATGATGGGACGGGTGAGAAGTGCTGTCCCATCAGAGGAGGGTGGCTGGGAGGAAGGTCGGGATGGGAGGGGGGCTCCGATCCTCATCTGCCTCAGCCTCCCCGGGCGCCAGCACAGCTTTTATTTCTGAGTAACTTCCCACACACGAAATCAGGCTTTTTCATTACACAATTTTGGTCTGTCATAAAACATTAAATCTCTCTGAAAAGTTCCAGTGCTTGGATCCTTCCCGTTAGATTAAATAATTGCCGCTGCGGGAAGGAGCAGAGGCTGCGCGTCTACAGCTCCTTGCGTGAGATGAGCCCCGCGCCCAGCTCGGGACCAGCCTGCACCGCAGCGCAGCCGGTGCCGGGGGGACGAGCAGGTCCCGGGCGCTGGGAAGGTCGTTGGGGTGATGGGTGTCCCTCCCACAGCCAGCAGCTGCCCCTCGGGACGGGGGGAGGCACAGCCCAGCCCGATGATCGAAATATTTAAATGGAAATAAGCATTTCCCTGAGCAGGTTCCCCGGCGGTTCCCACGCTGACAGCGTACGGGGACACAGCTCCACGCACACAGCAGAGCAGCTACTTCTCTTACGGTCTTCTAAAAAGTAAGGCCTAATTAACTTTAATCAATGGGGCTTTCTCCGTTGAGTTGTCCAGATTTTGACTGCTCCCTGCAGCCAGCACACAGCAAGGTTAACTTAAGATGAATAAAAAAGAGAGAAAAAACTGCGACGGGAAAGGGAAGGTCTGGGACAGGCGCTGCGACGGGGCGTCACTGGTGGCCACAGAGTCCGCAGATGTCCGACGGCTGCAGGAGCCGCTTTCTCTCCGGGGGCTCAGAGGTGAGGCGGGGGAGCCTGGCAGGGTTTATTAAAGCACATCCCAGCCCTCCGACTTCCATTTGCATTCACAGTTTGATGTAGATGCCACATAAGCAGATGCCTATGAATAAGCTAGAACAGGGTTATAACATCCTCGTGGTGGAGTGATTCAGTGTAATGCCTCGGCAAGCTGTTCTTTAATGGGCTGGAAGTCTTATTTTTACGATCATTGGAACGTAAAGGGTCAGAATCTTAATCTTCTAATACTGTGTTTTTAACAACATTTACACTTTAACATATTGAAAAATCTCATCTCTTTCTGCCAACCAGCATGACAACACAATTCAAATCGATCAGTGCAGCAGTATATTTAGGTATTTTAAACATAAATCAACCTGGCTGAAATATTTTTTTCACTTCCAGTACTTCTTAAAACCTAGGAGTTTCTAACTTTTATGTTTCTTATTTGAGCCTTTGGAGTTCAGTGGAGTCTCCCACCTGAATAATTCAGCAGCATCAAAGAGAGAACAGAAGCGGAGGTTACGGTCCGGCATCCAGCACAGACACGATGCTTTATGGCCCATTGCAACGGGGGAAACCGGTACCTGAAGAAAACAGAAAGTTTGCAAATTGTCTGCAGGAAGGGAGAGAATGAAATCATGCATCACCCTACAACAGTAGGTGACAAGCAATGGGAACACATCAGGAAGAGAAGACATTTTTGTTTCCATAAAAACTTTGGGACTGAAGGGGAAATATTTTTCAGAGTTTACAAATCTTACACAAAACATGCAGCCCGGGAGCCAGTACTCAGCGTGCAGGAGTGACTTCTCCTCCCAGAATAAATGGATTAGGTTCATCTCTGGAACGTGGAGGGGGGAAAAAAAGAAAGAAGGGACTGTGGGAGCTTCCTCATTAGTGATACCTTCCCTCGCAGTGTCTCTTGCTTCCCTTTTCAGTGCCCTTTTCCCTTAATGTGCCCCCCCAGCCCTCTGGGCTGCATGTCCAAATCCAGGCTCTCCGTCTGGGTCGCGCCGCGTGGGACCTCGGCCCGGCCCTTTCCCACGGCTGCTCCTTTGCAGCGGGACACCAGGCCCTCACGTCTGATTTTTTATTTTAATAAAAGCTCCTTAACCAGTTTTACTATTTTCTGGACGAGATTTCTCTCTGGTCCCACGTGAGGAGGGAGCTGGGCATATGGGCTGAACCACAATGATTTGATTCATGGGCTGAAATCATCATTGAACAAGTGTCACAACATGGCATTAGATTAAGAACTAAAGTGATGGGCTATGGTGAGCCTGTTCATTAGTATTAATAGAGCTTAATTAGGCACAAGCATGGTGTTGCAGGGAAATGTGAAGGTGGCTGCGGTTTCATTGGTGGGAGAAAAAAAAGGTGTTATTCATTAAAGGTGAAAGTCCCTACGCCTTGTGCCTGTCTCTGAACCCAGCAGAATTCAGGCTGGGGACATGGCCCTGCTGCCCCAGAAGAGGGAGGGAGTTAAAGACTGGGTCGAGTTCAGGAGCCAGAAGAGAGGACTGGAAAGTCCAGACTAAAACCAGGCAATGAAACCCTTCGTAGAGGGGGCTCTCGCACAGGGAGAGCCGTTCAGCTCCCACCCGTTGTGATGGAGGAGATGCCGTGTCAGATCAGCTCTTCCAGCCACGGGGAGGGGAGCCAGGAATGAAGGGAGCTCCCGAGATCCATACCGGGAGAGAGACAAAGGGACAGGAACAATAGGTGCCTGCAGGAGCGAATCTCCGTGTGGCACTGGACCAGCGATGCAGGTGGCTCTGCCAGGGCTGGGGCTATTTTGCAAACACACATCCGATGCTTTTGTAATGATTTCAGTTGTTTCCTTATCTTCGATATCCTCCCTCTTGCACCAGTTCACTTCCATTCATGCTGCTCTTTGCTTTATGGTTCTTAGGTCATTGTGCATCTCTCCCCATTTGGCAGCATTAAATTTTATTTACCATATGTCCCTTCTGCTACAAAGATGATAAAATCCTTTGGATTTTTGTTGTTGCTCTTGCTAGCTCGTTCGGCGCTCACCTCCATTTAGTGTCCTCCGCAAGTGGAGCTGATTTGTTGTTGGTTTTCCATCTAACAGAGGTCCAAGCTGGGACGACTGCCAGGCGGCACTGCAAACCTGCACTTGACTCCTGCTTTTTTTTTTAAAAGCACTTTGCCAGATACCATCCCCTCAGGAGGTCTCTAACACCTCTGTGGTGAGAGAGAGCATCATATGGACCTTTGGCAACAGGACCAAGAGAACTGCCAAGAAAATCCTTTGTACATGGTTATTTTTCATATTTTGTTCATATTCTGTTGAAAATATCTCCCCTCGTTGATTATACCAATCAACGCCGTTATACCTGGGGTTAATGTGCGTTTCAAGCAGCCCATGACTGCAGAGAAGTGGAAACACAACCCGGGAATAATACCCAGGGCCAGATGGACTTTGCCCTTACCCTGCTCTTGCCTCGGGGGGTGGGCGGCCAAGGGAGGCACCGCGCGGCTGCAGGGAGGCTGGTAGGGACTGGGAGGAAGAGAAATGCCCCTTTGGACGCCGTGGAAGAACTTCTGGCAGCCAAAGGCACAGAGTCGGGGAGCTCCGTCATGCTGCCTCCTATTTCTGCAGCCAGAGATACATCTGCATTTTCGGCTCTGCACTCGCTCGGCGAAGGCAATCTCTCACCCACTTTTTACCAAAGCTCGTACTTCCCTCCTATTATGTTTAAATTAAAATGCAGCAGACCATTTTAGCACTCATGAATGAGTGAAATGCAAAATGCTGGTACATCGGGCTTTGCTGCTGCATGCAAATATATCTGGAAACAATGGATTAAAATTGTTTCCACCTTCAACCACATCAGGAGGTGATTTTGAGATCCTCTGTGGAATACTAATACTTACTTCTAGAAGTCTTTTAATTTTCAGTCACTGAAGGGGCAGAGTTTGAGATGCAGCTAGCTCTCCTTTTAACAAAATAATAATAATCTCTCACTTCTGTAATATCTTTCAATTGAAAAGGGTCTCAAACTGAGGCCCTCATCTTTCTGAGAGCACCACACAGCCAGAGCTCGGAGCCTGAGCCAAGGCGTGCTGAAATCAGAAGGGCTCCGCATGGACCGCTGAGCCCATTTGCATGATTGCCTTGCAGGATAAGGGCTGAACTACCAAGTCCCAGCCGCCTTCCGTTGACTTTTTCTCCCCAAGAATGGCCTGTTTCGCAAACGCTGCCACCGAAGTGCTGTTGTTGCTGGGTTAGGACACTAGAAATTGAAGCTCAGAACTGCCACTGCACAGCCCCGGGCTGCTGTGGGCTCGCCCCTGGTGACACTGCGGTGCCTGAGGTGCATGTCAGCCCCCTCTGCCGCCATTGGGCTCCACTTTGCCTGACCCAGCGATGCCTGACGTGCACCAGGCGGAGGTGCGGAGGGCTGGTGGGACGGCTCGGGCCCAGCACGGGACAGGGCAGGGACCTCGGTGGGGTGGCACATGGCCCCGGAGCAGCTGGGGAGGTGCCACCGCCATCAGCCCACGCAGTGCTCCTGCCACCCTGCCTGAGCCCGCCAGCCCCCGCCGCCGATCTACGGAGAACCAGACTTGAAGAGAGCTCAAATTAAAGGTAAGTAATTTCCTTTTTTCCTACCTTGAAATTCCTATTGATTTCCTACCTAAATAGAAATTCCCATTGATTTCATGTCTGTTCATATTAGTATGTTACGTTGTCACCTTTTGTTTGCAATATTATGTTGTTTTACGTGTTGGTGCGTTTTGCAGCGTGTTTGGCGGGGCCGTGCCCCTGCGATGTGCACACCCCACGCAGGCGCCTCGCCCCAGCCCCACAGCCAGACCCTGCGGCAGCTCCTGGCCCCCGCGCGGAGCCAGCCCCGGCGGGACGCCTGGGCAGGGAAAGAGGTGATTCATGCACTTGCTGCGGTCGCTGCACGGGGAGCGGAGGGGAACCACAGTCCCAGGACGGGCTGAACCCCCATCTCAGGTGCTGGCGCCCTGTGCCGCTTCACACCCTGTTTCTCTGCTGGCAGAGGTTCTAGGCTCTCCTGCGACCGCATGTCACAGCCAAGCCAGCGCCGGCACCAGCGAGCTCAGCCGGGACTGCTCACACCGCTGCTCCGCCGGCCCTGCAGGGGTTATTTTTCTAACGTTTCCTCGTGAAAGCTGCTTTCTGTTTAGAAATCCTGTAGCTAACAGCCTGTTGTGGTCCTCACATCTCCGCTGGTCAGACAAGTATCTTCCCCCTGTCCCCGGCGTCCTCTATTTCTCACACCTCACTGAGCAGGCACCGCCGCGCCGAGACCTCTGACCGAGTTGTCAAGGTGACGGGTGCTGTTATCCTAAAGTAGTTATTTCACATACATGGTATTTTGTCCCTTGCTTTTATTGAAATACAGAGGAGAGACCAATTATCTTCCTAATGGTTTGCGCAGCTTCCTTCTTCTTTTAAATGGGAGTTAATGATAAACGGCTGGGGCAGGGTGCTGGTTTTGCCCAGGGAGCTCTCGGGCGTCCCCTGCTTTCCGGGTGTCCAGTGACACGGGGCAACTCCTCTTGCATGGCATTACCACCAATTTTCTCCTCCTCGCTCAACTCCTGCAAAATTAAAACATTTTCCTAAACGCCTGAGTGCTGAGCCCACCGTGCCGCAGGCAGTGAGGTTTTCAGGGGTGCCAGCAGCGTGTGGGGCTCCCGGGGGGTTGCCGTGGGAAGGGAGGGCTGTGGGCAATGGTGGAGGGACACCAGCGTGGGTCGGGGTCCTTGGTTGTCCCCTGGCTGGCACGGCGCTGAGCCCTGGCCCGCACGGCCGCCTGGCACTGCCGGTCCGGTTTGCACCACAGCAGGTCCAGCCTGTCCCACGTGTCCCTCCTGGGAAGAGGCACGTAAAAATGATAATATTATGCCAGTCTTAAGCCAACTAATGAGGAAGAGGCACTCTTCTGGGGCAGCACGGCTCCTTGCTAAGGTGGGGAACAGTCAAATTGGCCGCTCTCATGTGGAAGCACAGTCAGAGGGTGGTTTGTAAAGGCAGCCAGGGGTCCGAGCGGATTGACCTCCCTCCCCGCTGGCTCCCCTCTGCTGGGCACAGACTCCCATGTCATACGGGACAGACGTCTTCCCACCCGGACTCGAGTTTCATCCACCGATTCCCGCCCTGGGAGCCCCTGGAGCTCCGCAGGCTGCGCGTGTGCAGAGCCGGGGCTGCCGAGACAGCTCCTTCCCTCTCCGGCATTATTATTGATGTGATGCGTCTCGGTGGATTAGTAACGGATGTGGTATAAGCCAGAGGGTTTCTTTTGCCTTCAAGCCTGCATTACCCCGTCAAGAACAGAGGTTTCACTGGCACCTGATAAGTCACATAAAACAGATAAATACTTGGGAGATACTGTATTTGAACACAATCGGTCTTGGCAGTGACTTGATCTCCGTGTAACAGCCTGGCATGTACCTGCAGGTTTTCTTTTTGCAAGGCGAATGCAAGTTGCGCTGGAACAGATATGGATTTGAATTATGTAAGGCAGGAAATTGTGCATCTCCATGTCATATTCCAAAAGGAACCTGCAAGTTCACCACCGCAGACCCATGAAAGCGGGGACATTAACTCGGGCGCCGCTGAGGCGCTTTGCTGTATAACGGGGACTTCATCCCTTCCCGCACCAAGGCTGCAGGTCTCGCCTTCGGAGCCTGATGTTCTGGTGCCAGCATAACACAAAAGCCTCAAAACAAAGGATCCGGGAGGCTGTTGGGATCCTGTTTGCATCCCGGAGGTAGCTGCAGGAGTGTATTTCATGGTCTATAGGACATACTGCCCAGCACTCCTCGGGAGGGGGGAAGGCGTCACACCGGAGATTGGCTCCCCCCATCCCAGCTGCGCAGCGGAGCGGTCCCAGCCCAGCCCGGCTGCCTCCTGCCGAGCAGCGGCTGTGTCCGGGGAGGGGGGGTTGGACACGAAGGGGATTTCCCTGTGGTATCAACTCAGTGGGGTCCAGACTTGGGAGTTAGGGAGGGAGACCTGCAGCTTGGCCTCCTCATAGGGATAGTTTGGCTTGGGAAGAGTCTACTATTATTTTTGCCTTCAAAAATAGGGTTCAAGTGAACTTCAAATGGTGGAGACCCACTTCTGCACATGAGCTTGTCGAGGATGGATAACCCCCCACCTGGCGCAGGAGTTCGTGAGCGTGTTCGCACCATGTGCCCTATCCGAGCGCTGTGGCATCAGTATTTTAATCCTTTTCCATGCCGGGACACTGCAGCAAGATCCACCTGCAGATTGTTTATCTTGTTTTGTTGTGAATAAAGATGCGGCCTTTAACTTCCCGTGAATGTAGTGGTTTGGTTAATGTCTGGGTAACAGAGGGAGGGGATGGGGGCATGGCAGTGTTAATGGGAGAACAGCTCATTTATAGTTCCAGCATGCTTTATGACATCAAAAGAGCATTGAGAGAATGCTTGGGATAATGTTAATTAGGGCTCAGAAATAAATGCTTTGCTTCCTCATTAATTGTTATCACTTTGTTGTGCTCATTAGAAAGTGATTCCTAGCAAAGAGCTGCTAAAGGTTGTGCAGTGTGGAAGACGATGTGCTACTTGGGTGGAGGACAATGGGCAGCCCTGCTCCAAACCCACCCACCCCTCGGCTGGCGGCGGGGGCCGGGCTGGCACTGAGGGATGCGGGATGCTGGGGAAGGCGCCATCGATGCGGGGCGGCACAGAGGGCTGCAGTGCCAGGGCAATGTGGAGCAGGTTTGGCAGGCGGCCACCTCCGGCATGTCCCTCGCCGGACACCGGCGTTGCTGCAGCAGAGCCAGGAGCAGCTTAGGAGCAGCTCTGCAAATCCCCACCCCGGGCAGGGCGCAAGGTGCCTTGTGCGGGTCCTGGCCCCAACACCTTCCCCTGCCCCAGCTCAGCTGCCCCGCGGAGAGCAGCTCTTTCCTGTGCAGTTGTCTTGCCTCAGCCGTTTCTGGTAGATTATGTGAAAATATACTTTGGAAAATTGAATAATAAAACTGTGGTGTAAATCCTTTTAAAAAGAGATCAAAGACCAAAATGCTAATAAGGCTGGGATGGGAATAAAATCCAGGCGCTTTTGGTAAAGTAGAATAAAAATAAAGGAGGCCCACAAAGAGAATAACAAATTAAAAACAAGTTTAAAAAGAGCAACGGAGAAAAGAGATTCAAAACAACCAAAGGAGCAAGCCCTGAAAGAGGAGCCTTTCACGCGGTGGGCACAGGCATGGCCCCGGGTGCCGTTTCCGGAGGCCGCTGGCACAGACCTGGCGGGAGCCATGGCCCTGCCTGGCCCCGCAGCCCCCCGGCGCGGAGGCGCCCGGCCCACGCGTCACCCTCAGCGTCAAAACTTGGACATTTCCAATTTCCCAACAGACTGACGGAGCCTGCGTCTCCAGAACCACCTCTGAGAGAGAACTTCGCGCCAGTTCCTGTGTCTTTCCCTGGGTTCTCCCAAGTTGCTCTGGGGACGAGGAGCCCCGGGAAAGGTGCTGAGAGAACGAATGCGCACGAGGTGACGTGCTCTTTTCCAACCCATAAATCACTTCCTTGGGGATGCGTTGGGGAGTTTGGGGAACCAGGCGTTATGCACACGCTTTTAACCCACACGGATCCCCTCCCAGCGGCGGGCCGGCTCGCACAGACCCCTCCCGCCGCGCTCAGCCCCCATTCCAGCCGGAGGGAATGGGTGCCCAGGGAGGGCAGCGGGCTCCGGGTGCCGGTGCAGA